>NC_133655.1:176632828-176830967 GCF_009905375.1 Apium graveolens
CCGGGAGTTACATGCTATAAGTGTGGTAAGACTGGACATATAGCTAGGGAATGCAAGTCAACCGGACCAGTCAAGGCTTTGATGAACATGGCAAGTACTAGTGCAAGCATGTCAGCTAAGGTATTGGCAGTACCCCTACCATCTACCACAACTCCGCAAGCGACAACAAGGACATTTGATTTAAAGATTAAGGTCGCTATTCAGAATTCTGAGGTGATAGCAGGTAAACTTTTAATGAATAATGTTGAAGCTAAGGTATTGATTGATTCTGGAGCTACTAGATCTTTAATATCAGAAACTTTTGTTGATAAATTTAAATGTGATAAAATGACTCTGAACGAGGTAATAGATGTGGTAATTGCGAACCAAGAGAAGATTCATGTGAGTCAATTATGTCCTAAGTGTGAGATTGATATTTCGGGGCTTAAATTTTCAGCAGACTTGATACTTTTCAAGTTAGGGGAGTTTGACATAATCTTAGGCATGGATTGGTTAGGGAAGAATAACGCCCAAATAAATTGTAAATCTAAGAATGTTTATTTAAAGACAGATATTGGAGAAAAAATGGTATTTAAGGGTCAGAGGCAAGATCGACTGTTTTTTACAATCGTCCAGGCTAAGAAATTGCTTGGGAGAGGTTGCGAATCGTTCCTAGCCTATGTAGTGGATTTATAAAGAGAGAGCCTCCGCATGGAAGATATCCCCTTTGTCAACAAATTTCCAGATATGTTTCCAGATGAACTATCAGGTTTATAGCCCGATCGACAGATTGAGTTTGAGATCAACCTTGCTCCAGGCACGGAACCAGTTTCGAAGGCACCTTATAGAATGGCACCAGTAGAAATGAAAGAGTTGGTGAGCCAGCTACAGGAATTGTTGGAAAAAGGAGTGATACGGCCAAGTATGTTGCCATGGGGAGCACCTATTCTATTTATAAAGAAGAAGGATGGAAGCATGAGGTTATGTATAGACTATCGGGAGTTGAATAAGATGACGATTAAGAACCGTTACCCGCTACCAAGGATAAATGATTTATTTGATCAGCTGAAAGGAGCTAAGTGTTTTTCCAAGATTGATTTAAGATTAGGATACCATCAATTAAAGATCAAAGAAGACGACATCCCGAATACAGCATTCAGGACAAGATACGGACATTATGAATTCTTAGTAATGCCTTTTGGGTTGACTAATGCTCCTGCAGCATTTATGGATCCGATGAACCGGGTTTTTAAAAAGTATTTGGACAAGTTTGTAGTGGTATTAATTGATGATATTCTTATATATACAAAGTCAGAAGAAGAACATATGCAGCATTTATGGTTAGCATTGGAGATACTCCGACAAGAGAAGTTGTATGCCAAGTTTTCTAAGTATGAGTTCTGGTTAAAGGAAGTTCAATTTTTGGGACATGTTATTGGAAATGAAGGAGTCAAAGTGGATCCGGCAAAGATTGAGGCAATTATGAGTTGGGAGAGACCAAAGGCACCAACAGAAGTGCGAAGTTTTCTAGGATTGTTGGGATATTATAGAAGGTTTGTTAAAAATTTCTCGATAATCACCACGCCATTGACTAAGTTGACTAGGAAGAATTAGAAATTTGAATGGAATGCAGAATGTGAAGATAGTTTTCAAGAATTGAAACAGATGTTGGTTATAGCCCTGGTACTAGTATTACCAGACAATCAAGGAGACTTTATGATTTTCAGTGATGCTTCGCATAAGGGCCTGGGTTGCGTGCTAATGCAACACAACAAGGTGATTGCGTATGCATCAAGACAGTTAAAACCACATGAATTGAAGTATCCTACACATAACTTGGAATTAGCAGCTATAGTATTTGCACTTAAGATCTGGAGACATTACCTTTACGGAGAAAGGTGTGAGATCTACACGGATCACAAGAGTTTGAACTATATTTTCACTCAAAAGGAGCTCAATATGAGGCAAAGGAGATGGTTGGAATTATTTAAGGACTATAATTGCTCGAAAAATTATCATCCGGGAAAGGCAAATGTGGTAGCTGATGCTTTGAGTAGGAAAGAGAGGTTGAATATGGCAACGGTATCAAAGGAATTATCTGGAGAAATCAGGAGATTTGAATTAGAACTGTGTGTTTGCGGAAAAGCTGAGGAGATTTGTCGTACTATGACTTTTCAACCATCATTATTGGAAAAGATACAGAAATGTCAGGAAGAAGTAATGAAACAGGAGAATAATCAACTGTTCGGAGAAGAGATTTGTACTCAAAGGGATGAACAAGGTATATTAAGGTTTTCCTCAAGAATTTGGGTTCCTCATGTGACTGAATTGAGGAATGAGATATTGCAAGAAGCTCATAATTCTAGATTTTCAATGCATCCGGGAAACACCAAGATGTATCAGGACTTGAAGCAGAACTTTTGGTGGCCAAATATGAAGCGAGAAGTAGCAGAATGGGTTGCGAGGTGCTATACTTTTCAGAAAGTGAAGGCAAAACATCAAAGACCAAGTGGATTAATTCAGCCTTTAAAGATTCCAAAATGGAAGTGGGAAAATATTTCCATGGACTTTATAGTAGGATTACCAAGAACGAAATCCGGACATGACGCTATATGGGTTATAGTTGATCGCCTTACGAAGTCGGCACATTTTCTTCCGATTAACGTGAGGTCTTCATTGGACAGATTGGTCCACGTGTATATGCGTGAAATCATATTACGACATGGCGTACCTGTATCAATAGTTTCGAACAGAGATCCACGATGTAACTCGAGATTCTGGAAGCAATTTCAAGAAAGTCTTGGCTCCAAGTTGAATATGAGTACGGCGTATCATCCGCAGACTGATGGTCAAAGCGAGAGGACAATTCAAACAATTGAAGACATGTTGCGTAGCTGTGCGATTGATTTTGTGGGAAGTTGGGATGACCACCTGCCATTGGTAGAATTCTCATATAACAACAGCTATCACACCAGTATTGGCATGCCACCATATGAAGCTTTATGCGGACGGAAATGCAGATCACCAACCAGCTGTGATGAAGTGGGAGAAAGAAATGTTTTAGGCCCGGAATTGGTACAACAAATGCATGAGACAGTCAAATTGATTCAGAAGAGATTACTTGCTGCTCAAGATAGGCAAAGAAAGTATGCAGACCCGACATGTAAGGATATCAGATTCCAAGTAGGTGAAGCCGTATTGCTGAAAGTATCACCGAGGAAAGGATTGTCTCGATTTGGCAAGAAAGGGAAGTTAGCACCTAGATATTGTTAGTCCCTAACAATGCAACAAGAATTACAGAAGGGGGGTTGAATGGAATTCTTGAAACTTTTTCTTGGTTTAAAAATGTTCTAACTTAAAATATATATCTGTGTGAATTGATTTGCAAAGTACGGAATAATAACTTGGAATGAATCAAAACACTAAGTTATAAAAACACAAGTCTTTAAAACTTTCTGGTGGATTAAAAAGTATCCACCAGAGATATATAAATATATCGAGAGAACTCTGTGAAGCTTCAGTAGCTCACAGCTGCTTACAAATGAGAACAACTAAATTTACAGAGAAATGCTAAAGATGCAAGTTACAATTATTTCTCTGAGATAATGTTCTTAGTCTTCTTGTTGTTCTAATTGCTACTTCTTGGCTTATATATCACCAAGATTATAAAGTAATAAGACAAGATAATAAAACAAAACCTATCAAGTCTAATATTATGCTGCTTCATTACTCTATTCCAGCATCTTTGAATATCTTCATAATAACATGGAAATGGAAATGCTTCTTTGTTCTCTAAAACCCAGTTGAATAGGCTTCCACATTCCTTTTATATACACTCGACGCATGTGACTGTGTTATCACTGTCAACAGATGTTTGAATTGATTATCCGTCGGGTACATGATCATTTGTCGGGTTGCCTTGTTGATTATCCGTCGAGTGGCATTGTTGTTTATCCGTCGGGTAGCTATCTGGCACTTGACTTCATTTCATTTATGCAGAATTACAAGACATCATCTATGTACAATTAATCAACCTATTCTGCATATCTAATTAAAGTCAACATAACTTGAGTGCTACTACAGAATCTAAACAAGGTGTATGCAGAAATGTGCTACAGACTCATTATTACACAAGCTACTCACTCGATGGATAATAAATCATCAACCATCGGGACTATATTGAGTCATCCGTCGGGACTATATTCCTTATCCGCCGAGTGCTACATTTTTTACTAAGTAGAATCTAATAAGGTGTTTTGTTAATGAAATCATCAAGTTCACAACATATCCACGACAATCTCCCCCAATTTATGTCTACTAGAATTGTAGCCATAAATTAAGAGAAACTTGATGATAACAAAACACCCTAAAAATACAACTTTAAAAGTAAGTAGATAAAACTGTAAAGTGCTTCAAATAACAAAATGCACAAAGATTAGCTCACAGTCATTTTCAAGGTGCTCCTCTAGCCTGAGCAGATTAATCTAATTCCTTGAAGATCTGGATCTCTTTCCAAGCTTTATGTTGTTTTCTTCTATCTGATTTTGGAGCTGTCTGTGGAATTCCAGTTCATCAGATTCTGAGAGATTTAGCTTTTCTTGCATTTCCAAAGAGTCTCATTTCTAGAGATGCTCAATTGGTCTTCTAATCTGAAAAATCTTCTAACTCATTTGTCATCCATGAACTCTATCAGCCAGTAGGGCCTTAGATGCACTATACTCCCTGTGTAAGGAATAGTTAGAGTCTTTGGGAGTGCATCTTTAGCTCTAATACTCCTCAGTTCTTCAATCTTCTTTAGAACAAGTCTTCTTGCAGTTACATTGAATCCAAGGTTCTTCTTGAATGATGAATAAACCTTTATCAGCACAGATTGGCTTTCTTGAAGGATCCTGTGAAATGGCCATTGAATCTCCTTTCCTCCCTTATACTTGAAAACTAACCTTTCAGGTAGATTCCTGTAGGCATCAATCCCTATAACTTCTTACAGTTCATCTAGATAGAGGTTTAGATCAGAGAATTCCTTGATGTCATATAAGTACATGTAATCTCCCTTGTTGACTTTAGATTGAGCTTTGGTTAGAGATTTGGATTTGAGAGGTGACAACTGCACTTTCTTGACTGCTCTTGACTTTGTTCTCTTTGGCTTGTTAAGGATTGGAAAATTAAAGTCAGGAATTGGTAGACTTTCCCAGTCTATTGGTTTATCCTTAGGCACAATAGGTTCACCATGAATGTTCCTGTAAGGATCCACCACCTTAATGTCTTCAAATACCACTGAGGGTTTTGATGCTTGAGTTTTAGTTGGAATGGATTCCTTGGGAAACTGATCCTCCAATTCCTTACCAAAAAAGTTCAATTTCCTTTTGGTTCTTTTGGCCAATTCCTTGTATCTGTGAGATTTCTTCTGTTGTGGTTCAACTTGCTTCTTTGGATCTTGAGATTCAGTGAATTCAGATGGCTGAGCAGGAATTTATTGTGTTGGTTTCACAGCTTGTAGCTTGGCCAAGATAGTAGCTTGCTCTTTCTTTTGTTTAACCTTTTTAGCATCTAGATCAACTTGCTTCTTTTCTTGCTTCAATCTTGCCTTTTCTTCTCTCTTTGCTTCAGCAAATTAAGGATGTCCAGCCACCACACAAATTTCTTTTCCATTCCTGAAAACTTTAGCAATTCTCCTTTTCAAAGCTGAATCAACGGGATCCTTGTAGAAGACAATGGATCTTGACAACAGTTTCTTCTCATCAGGCTTTGGTGTCTTATACACTGTATCCAAAGGGTTCTTTAGTGATGATTTTGGATAGTTTACCCTTGGCTTTAAATGTACTTCAGCCTTAGGAGATTTGATGCAGGATGGCTGTCCTTTGTCCAGATAGTTCATGCTCATTTCATTCACAGAGATTTGCCTGACTTGAGAGTGATGAATGGCTGACTTTTCTGGCTTCTTTGCTAGCCCAAACTTCTTTTGAATATCCTCATCAATTTTCTCCCAGTTGATTGGATTCAACTGCTTCTTTTCAGCTGCTCTTATATTGGTTGCTGCTTCATTTATTAAATCAATGTTATCTTTGGTCGGTGGCTTGGTGAAAGCAATTGTAGGCACAATTACTTTGCTAACTTCAATGTTGAGCACTTTTTGCTCCCCCTCACTCCTAGAATTCCCTTTCTCCCCCTTTTTGTTATTAGCAAGTTAAGTAGAGGAGGTCTGTGCAGCCACCAGTTTCTGAAGCAAGTCTATTTGTTGAGCTTGGTGTAGATGAATTGCTGTAAGAGATGCTTCCATTGCTGTCATTCTTGTATCCAAGGCATCTATCTTTGTGGCAAGATCAGAATTTTTCCTGAGTTGTATCTTAATGTCAAGCATTATAGCTTCTGGAATTTCAGAGTCCATCTTGTCAGAAATGGCCTTTTTCATCTCATCAATATCACCTTTGATAGTGTTGACATCTTGAGCATATTGTAGTTGCAGAGAAGCAAGATGTGCTTGAAGGAGCTTTTTGGTGCTGGCATTTGTGGTGGTTTGAAGAGCAGAATTTGTCTGATTTATGAGTTGAATCAGAGTTGTCTTGAAGTAGTGTTCATTACATTGCTTTAAAAATGCCCAAGATGGCATGCCTGATCTTGAACTAGAGCCTACTTCTCCCCCTATGTCCAATGGCTCTTCTTCACTATCCCCACCTTCACCTCCAAAGAATTCTTCTGAACCACCAGTCTCATAATCAACATCACCAGCTGTAGAAGGCAAAGCTGTGATGGCATCCTTAGCTCTTTGCATGGACTGTGTGGTGTGCACCAAGTTTAACATCCTTTCTGCATTGTCATTGCCCTGTCCAGCTAGAAGTTGGTAGGCTGGAACAAGGTGAGTAAATGTCTCAGCATCTAAGGAGGTGAAATCTATAACAGCTTGAATTTGCTGAGATAGTCCCTCCCTGTCTGTATCCTGGACATTCATTAACTCACTTATAATAACATCCACCCTTATATCTTCAATACCTGCTTTTCTCTCATTTTCTCTCTTTTCTTGCATCAATGTCTCACCTTGGCTCACCACCCTCACACCCTCACCTTCACCATCTAAGGTGGGACTCCTCACACTCTTTTTTGCCAATCCAAAAGAACTGGATTGCATATTTTCACTCTTTTCCTCTCTTTTTTCCTGGGAGCAACCCAGACTCTCACTCAGTTCACTCCCTTCCCTCAATCCTAGGAGTGATTGTACTACCACTAAGTCCTCTGCACTTGAGATACTTGATGAAATTTGAAGCTGTGCAGAGACACTCGACAGATAAGGGATATCCGTCAGATAGCCAATAAGGGATATCCGTCGGGTTAGCAGTTTGACTATCCGACGGATAACTGCTGTTAAGTGTAACACCCCCAAATCCGGGGTCGGGGATTCGGGTTGTCACGAGTTCCATTTCCCTTATCAATACTTAACCTTAACAGTCAACCAGCTACTGAGTACTGTGGCCCCACAATATACACACACACACACACCACAAGTTATAGTCTCAGAGATGAATACCAAAAGTAACACAAGTTATTTTATTCCACAGTTATAAACCGTTACACCTTAAAAGGGTTTCTGAATAAATTTACATTTTTTGCCATTATTACAATTCATATAGATACATAAGTCTGGTACATCAGAAGTTGAAAGCCAAGCCTATTGGTAATTTCTACCTCAGCTACAGCGGCATCAACGCTTCCATAAAGCTGCGGAACGTTTCCTAACCGCTTGCGAATTGGAAGCTTGGTCATGTTCATCTTTTCTATCTGTTATTATGTGATGAAAGAAGAAAGTAAGGGTGAGCAACAAGCCCACCGAAATAATATATATAATAGTTAACAATATATGAGCATTCTCATCGTACTCATGAAAGTCTTGGTGAAGAAGAAATGAACCAAGCTGATATATTAACGCGACCAAGTCGCAAAATATTCAGTATATATATATATACATATATACTTTTCACAATCTTTGAAGTCCTCTGACATGTGTAATATACACAGAGTTCCAGTTTATAACTGTATAAAAATATCGTTGCAAGGTGATCTCATATATCTAACCTTGTCTCAACATTTTTCTGAAAATCTTTGACATGCACAAGATAATCATTTACTAGATATAAGTTTAAAAGATGAAGTTACAAGATACTCCAATATACTTATATCTTCTCCGAATACTACTTGAACTACCACCGTTCAAGGTATAATCCGTTTCAAAAGTTCATCACATAGATGAGACTACAAGATAAGATTTGAATAGATTCAATCCTTGAAATATCATTATAAATAATGAAGTTACAAGATACTTCATTAAGTCCCGATATATATATACACCTATATATATATATACATTTCATACACTCCTTGAAAACCTCTGTTATGAAAACTATAAACAGACTTGTAATATCCAATGAATTTGGAAAGGAGAAAACCTTGGCATAAACCTAATATCTTGCTGATCAGGCAAAGATACCAATAAGTAACATTTTCTACTAGTAGATGGAAGAATTCGCCACTGGTCATCACCCTGGCCGCAATAGGACCTTATGCTGGACTGCCACTCAGCCACTTACGCATTTGATGGACTCCCACTGAGCCATTTACACTTTCATGGACGCCCACTGAGCCCATGTTGCTTATGCCGACTCAATAGATGGACTTACTTCCTGAACGTTGGGTAAGTAATCAATTCATTTATCAAAACAACAACCTCGTTGTGAATATAAAATACACCACAGAGCCGGATCCCTCAGGTTTTGAGCGAGTATTTAAATCCCCTTTGAAAGTAAGATCTTAAATATAAAAATGAGTTTTGGGATCCGCTCTAACTTTTAAAATCATTTTGAAGACTCGAAAACATTTTTAAGAATGTTTGGAGTAATGCTGATTTAATAAAATAAATCAGTCCCAATATATTAGAAAATATCTGAATATTATTATTTAAATAATATTCCCATAAGGATAATCTCTATATAAACAATTTGAAGTAGAAGTTTTAAAACTCATACTTGAAATGAATATTAAATAACCAAAGATATACTTATACGAAAGTACTATCTTTATTTGAATAATCGAAAATAAGTTTGATTATCGAAACATTATTCTTTAATAAAATAAATAATATTAATTAGTAAATAATCGGAGTCATAAGTCCTCAAATGAATATTCAAATAATATTCAATAAGTAGAATAAACAGAGTCATAAGTCCTCGAATGAATATTCAAATAATATTCATTAAATAGAATGAACAGAGTCATAAGTCCTCGAATGAATATTCAAATAATATTCAATATTTAAAATAAAGTTATCGAATAAACCTTATTTCATTAATAGTTTTGAAAACTATATCAATATATATATATATATATATATATATATATATATTATACTCGGGACTATCGACTCCCGGTTTATAAAAATGTTCACCTTTGGGTCTCCTATACTAAGGGTATACACAACTACTGCTTATCTCTAGCATAGATATTATGCAACTATAAGCATTGAAATCAACAGATAGATAACCAGATTACGAAACAGACATGCATATATATACCATATCAGCATGCTTCAATATATCGCAAAATTTGCTAATTAACCAACATGCATCTATCACAAGATAATGCATATACATATATACATCACAACAACAGTATAAAGGGTAGAAAACTTGCCTGGGCGACTGGGGGTTGTAAAAGTCCTGGGATGAGTCTGGTAACCTATAAACCACATATAAGTTGGAATTAAACCAAAGTCGCTTATGAATCTATACTTTAACCAATTAGACTCTAACGCTCGCTTTGCGCTCAACGATTCTCTTAAGTTGCTCGAGTACCCTCGGCTCCATCATTTTTAATAAATTAACCATTAAGAGTTTTAAGGCGATTCTTTCGCGAGTGCCTTACCAACTGCCTAATACACTTTACATAAATGTTTCATACTCCAATTAGTCATTTAAGGTCTTTAACCAATGTTTCAAAGTAAGAAGAGGGGTAATGATTCGTTCGCGAAACGCCGTTACTTAAAATGGTCGTTTCTCCTAAACCGTACATCGGATTCAAACGAACCACATATCAAAACGAAGCTCATAACATGAACTATCTAATCATGGCAGTGGTCAAAACCTAACAGTGAGTTCTCGGGTCCTGATGTTAAGAACAAAACAGTCTAAAGTAAATCGGACATTAAGACGGCTATGTTTACGCGATTACCAATTTTTATCCTACTCCAAATCAACCACCAATCAACCACAATTCAACAATACAACCAAACTCCATACATAAAATGCTAGAACAGCCCCAACAACTCAATATTTCCAATTTACACTACTTCCCAATCATGAACTAAAAGCTTACATAAGTTCTTTAACTAATCAACAAGATTTACAACTCCAAACACATCACAAAACCAACACATCTCTAAATACACAATAATCAAGCTTCTCATGAACCATTCGAAACACAAAAACTCTAAATATACAAAAGTAGGGATAGGGTATGAGATTATACCTTCCTTGGTGAGTAAAAGTAACTAAGGAGCTTGGAATCACCCTTGAAAGTCCTTACCAAAGCTTAATCTAAACAAAAACTCAAGAACACAATTTTAAGTTCTTGAAAAACACTATTCACCCTCTTCTTCCATGAATTTTAGGAAGAGATTGTTATGGAATTTGAAGCTTAAACTTATAGGATAGCTATATCTATGCATAAGGAACCTTAGATAATTACCTCACTAATTAATGAAGCTTGGAACTTGGATTTGGGTTTTTTTCTTCTTGAAAATGGAAAAGGGCCGAGAGCTTCTCTTGGAAAAATGAAGTCAAGATGTGTTTTTGTGTTTGTGATTTGTTTTTCTTGGTTGCTAAGTTTTTGTTTTGTTTAATTACCCTTTTAACCATGTAAAATTTTGTGGTTAATAATCAACCACACTTCCTTCCTTTTTGGTCATGCTTAGGTCATCAATCTTATGTCATCTTCCCATGCTTGTCCTCTTCTTATTGGTTTGATGACATCGTCCTCACTAACCTCTTTGATTAGCTCCTAATTACTTGGCTAATGACCGCTGATCTGTTATACGGTTCGCTTAACTTTCGTTTTCGTTTATCGTTTGAGGGATCATACCCGGGATCTTATTACTTGGGTTCCCTTAACCTTTCTCAATACATTATATTCCTTTTATGATCCTCTCTTATAATCCTTGAATTTAAATCCTTTTTATCTTGTTCCCTTATACTCAATTATTTCGGTATCTGGTGGATTTTCGGGAAAAATCAAAGTGTTCGAATTTGGATTCTGACGATCTTTACATACACTTATATCCCATATAAAGTACTAATAAGATCTCGGAATAACAATAGAAGAACCCCTACATAGTGTGGAATGGAAAGTTTTCTTATTCAGCATAATCAGCAAAACACTATTCATAAGGGTTACTTAAAGTTCAAAATTTTTGGGGTTATTACAGTCTCCCCTCCTTAAAAGGATTCCGTCCCGGAATCAGGAAAAAATGAATAGGGGTACTTTCTTAGCATTGCACTTTCTAACTCTCAAGTCAATCTTCTCACATTGTGGTTCTACCATCAAGCTCTGACTAGTTTGATAGCCCTTCTCCCAAGCACTTGTTTCTTTTCAATCTATAACCTTTCCCGGTTGCTCCATATGGGTTACGTCTGGTTGCATGTCTATGCGCTCATATGCCCCTATTTGTCTGGCATCCGAATTATACTTCATTAACATTGATACGTGGAACACGTTATAAATTTGCTACAGGTTCGGGGGTAAGGCTAGCTCATATGCTAGCTTTCCAATACGTCTTAATACCTCAAAGGGTCCAACAATTCGAGGGCTTAGCTTTCCTTTCTTTTGAAACCTCATCCATTCTTTCCCAGGGAATACCTATAACAACACTAGGTCCCCTACTTCCTATCCTTTGTCCTTTTGTGTCGAATCAACATACTTCTTATGTCCATCTCGGGCTACTACCAGCCGTCCTCTGATTAGATCTATTATATCCTTGGTCCTTTGGACCACTGCTGGTCCGAGCATTTTGCGCTCTGCAATCTTCATCCTAACATAAGGGAGATCGACATTGTCTTTCCTCAAGGATCTCATAAGGTGATACCTCGATACTGACATACGATCGATTATCGTGAGAAAACTTAATCCGTGTTAAGTGATCATTCCAAATTCTTTCAAGTCTATTGAACCGACTCTCATCATAGCTTCTAGCATTATAGCTTTTGCTTCTCAATACCCATTCTTTTCCAGTTCGTAGTCGTTACTATCTTCCGTACATAATACTATACTGGTTACACTTTTGCTCGTTAGCATTTTATAATCTTTTAATAACCGCATCAACCTTAGTATCACGAACGTGTTAGAATCAGAATACCACCGTACTGATACTACTTCCTTTCTAGCTACTTCTATCTTCGAAAGCTTGATCCATCATATAGAAGTAAAGGAATTTGTTGAGAGATCACTATGATCATGAACACTTGTTCTATTGCATAGTTAGTACAGAAGGTGGCCAACCTTTGGTACTTGACAAGCAATTAAACAACATGTGGTATCCTACTAGGCTTCTATCACACAGATAGATAGTCATTCGGCAATACCTCCCCTTCTGGAAGGGTTGTTCTTCTCAGCTTATATGAAATGAAAAGGAGAGAAAAGAATGAATTGAAGAGAATTGTATATATATAAAATATACTGCCACAAAATATCTGGCTTGGAATCTACCTCTGAACTATAGAGGTTTATCATAGGAGAACAAAACATATCCATATATATATCAACATCAGGTATTATAGCATCGTATTTCACATGCCTAAATATTTTTGATATTCTATCCATCATTCTATGGACCCATGCTCTTGCTCGAGCTTATACACAATCACCTTTGAAACTCCCTCGACATCGAAAATCGAATCTGGGATCTCATTCTACACATCATCGTTACTAGAACTCTATGCTTGCACCGCAACCTTCCTCGTATAGTAATACGACTCTCTATTTATAAGAGGGAATAAATATATAATATGTAAATATTCCACTAGGTAGTCTATCAATGATAACTTATATATTAACACGACCCCATTAGGGGTACTCAATCTCAACATCCATTCCAATACAACTCTCACGGTTGTAATCAGCTCATTACTCGCAGAATCATTGTTGCATTACTATGGTCCACCGCTGACCTACTGTAGTCATTCATTTTCTATGAAATCTTAATAGCTAACCATACGGAGTCCATACATGTCGTATCGGATTCTTCTAAGGAGGCAACATAATCACCATTCCATGATTCGTGAAGAACACTCCTGAACTTGGCGTACATATGACATGAAGCAGATAAAATTGCAGAAGAGTTTCAATAAAAGCAACGATAGCAGGTTAACACCATTATTAACCATATGTCTTTATTATGAGACATGAAGCTCAAGGTTCATTTAGTCCTTTCGTAACATGGTCCTGGCTTATCTCAAGATATAACCTTATAAGATAGATAGCCCGCTCACGGCGATTTCATAAATTAAATCTTTACCAAACTACTATCACGGTTGAGTATCGCACAATCATCAGAAGGAATGTCAATCTTTCAAACCATATTACAACCTTCACGGCTTCAACCATCATCACTGTATTCCTCTGGCATGAGTGCCTATAATTATCCTCTTACATTTAAAGTGTCGGCCACCTCTTTGGCCTGTCCTGATAATAAAGTTTCCTTACAATCAATGTCTTTTAAATGACCTTCAACTAAATTCTCTACCTCATTTCCAATCACTGCTTGTGTGAAAATACTCTTCATTACGCCTTGGTAAAAATATATATCATCACTTTTCCATAAGTTATTGCCTTGGTCTTTTAGAGGTTAACATTGTCACGATTGACTCTTGATCATACTTAGGACGTCTCTTATTTTGGGTCCTTCTTGATTTCACCAATCTCGACCCTTATTGGGTCAATCTATACTTTCTTATGGTTCAACATGTGCCCCACCTGGCATTATTATAATTACGTCACATTTCCTTTATCAAAATTTCTATTCTTGAGAACTTTGAATATTACCTTTCTCCTTGTAAAACCTTTAAGGTTATCCTTAAATCCTTCATCAGGTACACCCTTGGCACATGGCATATCAAGATACCATTTACTAATACCAGAATCATTGTTTATATACTTCTAAAAATTTCTCTACTGATCTTTAAAGGTTGTTGTTACCTTAATCCTTTCCAATTCATACTGTCAAAACTCATGTTGTCCCTATTAAGGGCGAAATGCCATCCTTTATGCATTCCCCTAGGATTCATCTCAAGTTATCGAGGTTTTATCATTAATTCCACCTTTAAAAAGGTACAGGCATCCTTCCATGGATAAATTAAGTCATATATCCTTCATAGCTTATCTATTTAATCATTCCCACCTCGATAGTCTATACCTAATTTCATAATAGCATCCTTATTCAAATTGAGGTCAATCTGTATGGCCTCCAAAAGATAACAATGGTTATCCGCTTTTCTTTCCTGATTTGGTAATGATAACATGGATATTCTGGAAGATATTGGTCGTGTTCAACGTGAAAATCTTCTTAATAAATCCTCATTTACTTTTGTTGTTTATCTCAACAGTCATCTCAATGTTGGGATATCTCTCATACCTGGCGTCTCTCTTTCTGGGTATCAAGCCACCGGTCTTACACTTCACATTCTTGAAGGTCACTTCCTTCATCCAATTTTCCTAATTTCCTACTTTCTTGTCTCCGCAGTCTATCCGCGTCTCATTATTTATCCTTCGAACTATCTCAAGGTTTCCTCGAATCCTCCCAACTTACAGGGGATAAAAATATATGTATCTCTTATGCCTTCAACCATCAATTTTAACTCAAGGTGAATCACCCTCATCCTGACGATTACATACTTTTCTATTTCCATTGCTACGAGTCTTTAGGGTTTCCTCATACTCAACTCCCTTATCATTCCTCAAACTCTATTGCCTTTATATTCCTTTCCACTTCAGTTTCTTTTTATTTTCCTTTCTCTTATCATTATTTCATGAACCAACACAACATAAGCATTGATTTCAAATATCCCGTCATTCTGGATTCGTGTCCTCAGAACGAATCTTGACAACTTTTCCAACTTAGATTCATAATTCATCATACTCGTCTGCCTTTGTTCTGGCTCTAAAGCTTTTACACTATCTCCATAACCTTGGGAAGTACTTTCCTGAAAACAATTGACTGAACATAAATCAGTTTATTATAATCTCTTGCTCCGTGCCTTCCTTGGCCTTTCACCAGCGGGTGGTCTCTCTCTTAGGAGGGTAAGTGACAAAAATAGTTTTTTTGTGATTCGTCAATCATTTAGAATCTCAAATGATTCCTCTATTTCCTTTAGCCAGGTTCTTGCCTTGGCTAGCTCAGCTTGTTCCTTGGAACTCTGAGAGCTTAGCGACTTAAAGGTCCCGAAAGAATTTCCCACCGCATTGCTCCCTCAGGGTGGTGGTTAGGGATAAAAGTATAAGTTTTGTTTAGGCAGGTCCATGAATTGCCATATAGGAGTACCATCTCGGGTCTCCTTTCCTTACTTGACTTTCTGTTTCCTTATATCTTAATTGCGACCTCCCTGATTATCACATTCAAGGTTTGCCCCTAATCTTATTCCTCGTGGGGAATTAATGCTTGGAATTTTTTTTAAAATCTCTGGATATTTGTCTTACTTACTTTGCTTAAATCCTTCCCTCGTTCAGTCCTTGCATGATTGCAAATTATGAATTCTCAAGTTCTATAAACTTCATGACACTTTCTTAAGTGTTCACAGCGCAATTACCAATATGAACTTATCACAAACAAACTGATCTGAACAGAAATTAACGAATATATACTTAACCATTTGTTCGAGGGTACAACAACTAAACACATTAAAGAGAATTACATCATTTGAGTTGATCGCTTCTATCCCAAAAGTACTACCATAGATAATCATCTAGTCATTAAAACTAATCATTCATAACTTAGGTTAATCCTCCAAAAGCGGTGCTGCATGAAATCCTTGTCAGATTGCTCAGACTCTGCACACTAATATAGATCAAGAAATGTGGGCACGCATGACATCCCTAACCTGCTACATTAAAGCGATGATGAGGTCTAAGATAGTTGCAAGTAGAGCTGGATCAATCTGACCCTCAAGATGGCCTCTAGCTGCAATTCGGGTGGTAGCCTCAATCCTTTCCATGCTATAAGCTAATCCTGCCAGAAGTACCCCGCCCTCAATCCTTGGTGCAGTAAGTCGATCCAACAGATCACTCCTAACATTACGGGCCTCAGACAGGCCACCCAAAGTCATATAATAATCGGTGATAACAGAAGCATGAATGGTAGCATCTAGCAGTCCATGGGGTGCAGGTGGTGCAGACCCAGGAGATCCAAATGGATAACCAAGCATGGTATCGGGTGACCATGGTGCAGGACATAAAGGTGGCATTTCCTCAGTAGGTGTTGGGCTCTGTACAGGGGAGGGAACAGAAATTGGTGGAACCTCATGGATGTCTACAGGAACCTCTGGAAGAGGGTCTGACACTGGTATAATTGGTGCTGTGGAAGGCCCCACTCCTTCTGCCCTCATCATCCTTGGTGCCCTTGGTAACTCTTTATCCTCTAGTGCCACCCTCACGGCCATTCAAGCTATGGTAGTCGCCCTAACTACGGTCATCAATTCCTCAGCGGTCCTCTCTTCATTCTCGTCAGGATCCTCCATGAGATCCTCCTCAGCAACAATCCCTTCTGGGATAACATCCTCAACCGCAACATTCTCAATATGAATCTCATCTGGTCCCTCGTTAGGGTACTCTATTGGATTCACAATTTGATCTCCAACATGTAATAAAACATCCTCAGGCTGATGCTCCTGAACCTTAGGGTTCGGTGCCCCACTGCCCTATACGAGAACGAACTATGTTACTACTATGATATTTATAAGGGTTCCCATAAGGGTTTTAATTGTCAGTACTACGCTAGGTAGTCTGACTATGAACTTGGCAAGAGTTCTTATTATCTTAGTGAACTTATTATCTTAACGCCACATCATCTCTGAGGTTTATAACGCTTGGCTTTGATATTATTTCTGTAACACCCCCAAATCCGGGGTCGGGGATTCGGGTTGTCACGAGTTCCATTTCCCTTATCAATACTTAACCTTAACAGTCAACCAACTACTGAGTACTGTGGCCCCACAATATACACACACACACACCACAAGTTATAGTCTCAGAGATAAATACCAAAAGTAACACAAGTTATTTTATTCCACAGTTATAAACCGTTACACCTTAAAAGGGTTTCTGAATAAATTTATATTTTTTGCCATTATTACAATTTATATAGATACATAAGTCTGGTACATCGGAAGTTGAAAGCCTAGCCTATTGGTAATTTCTACCTCAGCTACAGCGGCATCAACGCTTCCATAAAGTTGCGGAACGTTTCCTAACCGCTTGCGAATTGGAAGCTTGGTCCTGTTCATCTTTTCTATCTGTTGTTGTGTGATGAAAGAAGAAAGCAAGGGTGAGCAACAAGCCCACCGAAATAATATATATAATAGTTAACAATATATGAGCATTCTCATCGTACTCATGAAAGTCTTGGTCAAGAAAAAATGAACCAAGCTGATATCTTAACGCGACCAAGTCGCAAAATATTCAGTATATATATATACATATATACTTTTCACAATCTTTGATGTCCTCTGACATGTATAATATACACAGAGTTCCAGTTTATAACTGTATAAAAATATCGTTGCAAGGTGATCTTATATATCAAACCTTGTCTCAACGTTTTTCTGAAAATCTTTGACATGCACAAGATAATCATTTACTAGATATAAGTTTAAAAGATGAAGTTACAAGATACTCCAATATACTTATATCTTCTCCGAATACTACTTGAACTACCACCGTTCAAGGTATAATCCGTTTTAAAAGTTCATCACATAGATAAGACTACAAGATAAGATTTGAATAGATTCAATCCTTGAAATATCATTATAAATAATGAAGTTACGAGATACTTCATTAAGTCCCGATATATATATACACCTAAATATATATATACATTTCATACACTCCTTGAAAACCTCTGTTATGAAAATTATAAACAGAGTTGTAATATCCAATGAATTTGGAAAGGAGAAAACCTTGGCATAAACTTGATATCTTGCTGATCAGGCAAAGATACCAATAAGTAACATTTTCTACTAGTAGATGGAAGAATTCCCCACTGGTCATCACCCTGGCCGCAATAGGACCTTATGCTGGACTGCCACTTAGCCACTTACGCATTTGATGGACTCCCACTGAGCCACTTACACTTTCATGGACGCCCACTGAGCCCATGTTGCTTATGCCGACTCAATAGATGGACTTACTTCCCGAACGTTGGGTAAGTAATCAATTCATTTATCAAAACAACAACCTCGTTGTGAATATAAAATACACCACAGAGCCGGATCCCTCAGATTTTGAGCGAGTATTTAAATCCCCTTTGAATGGAGGATCTTAAATATAAAAATGAGTTTTGGGATCCGCTCTAACTTTTAAAATCATTTTGAAGACTCGAAAACTTTTTTAAGAATGTTTGGAGTAATGCTGATTTAATAAAATAAATCAGTCCCAATATATTAGAAAATATCTGAATATTATTATTTAAATAATATTCCCATAAGGATAATCTCTATATAAACAATTTGAAGTAGAAGTTTTAAAACTCATACTTGAAATGAATATTAAATAACCAAAGATATACTTATACGAAAGTACTATCTTTATTTGAATAATCGAAAATAAGTTTGATTATCGAAACATTATTCTTTAATAAAATAAAGAATATTAATTAGTAAATAATCGGAGTCATAAGTCCTCAAATGAATATTCAAATAATATTCAATAAGTAGAATAAACAGAGTCATAAGTCCTCGAATGAATATTGAAATAACATTCATTAAATAGAATGAACAGAGTCATAAGTCCTCGAATAAATATTCAAATAATATTCATTATTTAAAATAAAGTTATCGAATAAACCTTATTCGATTAATAGTTTTGAAAACTATATCAATATATATATATATATATATATATATATATATATATATATTATACTCGGGAACATCGACTCCCGGTTTAAAAAAATGTTCACCTTTGGGTCCCCTATACTTAGGGTATACGCAACTACTGCTTATCTCTAGCATAGGTATTATGCAACTATAAGCATTTAAATCAACAAATAGATAACCAGATTACGAAACAGACATGCATATATATATATATATATCATATCAGCATGCTTCAATATATCGCAAAATTTGCTAATTAACCAACATGCATCTATCACAAGATAATGCATATACATATATACATCACAACAACAGTATAAAGGGTAGAAAACTTGCCTGAGCGACTGGGGGTGGTAAAAGTCCTGGGATGAGTCTGATAACCTATAAACCACATATAAGTTGGAATTAAACCAAATTCGCTTATGAATCTGTAGTTTAACCAATTAGACTCTAACGCTCGCTTTGCACTCAACGATTCTCTTAAGTCGCTCGAGTACCCTCGGCTCCATCATTTTTAATAAATTAACCATTAAGAGTTTTAAGGCGATTCTTTCGCGAGTGCCTTACCAACTGCCAAATACACTTTACATAAATGTTTCATACTCCAATTAGTAATTTAAGGTCTTTAACCAATGTTTCAAAGTAAGATGAGGGGTAATGGTTCGTTCGCGAAACGCCGTTACTTAAAATGGTCGTTTCTCCTAAACCGTACATCGGATTCAAATGAACCACATATCAAAACGAAGCTCATAACATGAACTATCTAATCATGGCAGTGGTCAAAACCTAACAGTGAGTTCTCGGGTCCTGATGTTAAGAACAAAACAGTCTAAAGTAAATCGGACATTACGACGACTATGTTTACGCGATTACCAATTTTTATCCTACTCCAAATCAACAACCAATCAACCACAATTCAACCATACAACTAAACTCCATACATACAATGCAACAACAGCTCCAACAACTCAATATTTCCAATTTACACTACTTCCCAATCATGAACTAAAAGCTTACATAAGTTCTTTAACTAATCAACAAGATTTACAAATCCAAACACATCACAAAACCAACACATCTCTAAATACACAATAATCAAGCTTCTCATGAACCATTCTAAACACAAAAACTCTAAATATACAAAAGTAGGGCTAGGGTATGAGATTGTACCTTCCTTGGTGAGTAAAAGTAACTAAGGAGCTTGGAATCACCTTTGAAAGTCCTTCCAAAGCTTAATCTAAACAAAAACTCAAGAACACAATTTTAAGTTCTTGAAAAACACTATTCACCCTCTTCTTCCATGAATTTTAGGAAGAGATTGTGAAGGAATTTGAAGCTTAAACTTATAGGATAGCTATATCTATGCATAAGGAACCTTAGATAATTACCTCACTAATTAATGAAGCTTGGAACTTGGATTTGGGTTTTTTTCTTCTTGAAAATGGAAAAGGGCCGAGAGCTTCTCTTGGAAAAAAGAAGTCAAGATGTGTTTTTGTGTTTGTGATTTGTTTTTCTTGGTTGCTAGGTTTTTGTTTTATTTAATTACCCTTTTAACCATGTAAAATTGTGTGGTTAATAATCAACCACACTTCCTTCCTTTTTGGTCATGCTTAGGTCATCAATCTTATGTCATCTTCCCATGCTTGTCCTCTTCTTATTGGTTGGATGACATCATCCTTACTAACCTCTTTGATTAGCTCCTAATTACTTGGCTAATGACCGCTGATCTGTTATACGGTTCGCTTAACTTTCGTTTTCGTTTATCGTTTGAGGGATCATACCCGGGATCTTATTACTTGGGTTCCCTTAACCTTTCTCAATACATTATATTCCTTTTATGATCCTCTCTTATAATCCTTGAATTTAAATCCTTTTTATCTTGTTCCCTTATACTCAATTCTTTCGGTATCTGGTGGATTTTCGGGAAAAATCGAAGTGTTCGAATTTGGATTCTGACGATCTTTACATACACTTATATCCCATATAAAGTACTAATAAGATCTCGGAATAACAATAGAAGAACCCCTACGTAGTGTGGCATAGAAAGTTTTCTTATTCAGCATAATCAGCAAAATACTATTCATAAGGGTTACTAAAAGTTCAAAAATTTTGGGGTTATTACATTAAGCTTATCCGTCGGGATACAATTACTGCTCGACGGATGAGCAGTATCCATCGAGTGAGTAGAAATGAATGTGTTTGGAGTGGAAACTATTGTGGACTCTATGCAGATTGATGAGAATTTTGGCACAGATGTCTCAACAGTTCCTGAAAGAATTGGCAAGTGAGCCAACAAATCATCCAAAAGATGATGCTCACTTGCACTAGATTTTGGCTTCCCCAACAGAGTTAAAGAAGGGGAATCAGGAATTGATGTGTTGATCATATCCACATCCAGAGAGTTTGTGGGAGAATTTGGTGTTTGAGGTGCTTCTATAACTAATGATTTTGGTTGTGACTCCACATTTATTGGAGCCACATCAAACTGACTTTGAAAAGGTGCAGTGACTGTGTCTTCAGCACCAGTTTGCACAGTATGTGAACCCTGTGCATCGCCAAGGGTTTTTGGTTTCTTGGCCTGTGCTCTTGGCTGAGAGCTTTGTTCAATAGTCACATCCTTTTGGGAGAATGCAACTAGCAATGAGCTTATGTCCTTATTAAGCACTGCAGTTTGTTGGGAAACTGCAGTGTGGCTAGGCTGGGACACACTCACCTCTCCAACCTTATCCTTAGGGTTTCTTTGATGTTCACCCTGTCCCTCACCTTTCTTACCCACCTTCACACTCCCCTCTTTTGGTTTGGTGGATTTTTCAACTGGCATCTTTTGAGAGACACCAGAGGGGGCTTTCTTTGTAATATCCGGGATATATCGTGTAATTATTTTTGCTATTATATAATTATTATGTGTGTTCAGTATCTATTCTGTGAGCTAATTGTTAAGTGTTATCTATACTTGAATATTCAAAAATAATATTAATTGAGTATTTTAATTTTTATATGTCCAAAATAAAATATAGATAATTGTCATATCTTCCTAATTATTTTTATGTTGGTTTATGGATTTATAAGAATCATATGAAATTTCTAAAATCTTTTTCCGGGTAATTAAAATCTATTTTATAAAAACGGGAACCAACCGACGTCACCCGTTGTTACGTTTTTGGAACCCGAAACTCTTTCGAGAACTCCTTCCTAACCTAATTGTAATATTCCGAGCATATTCCATGTTTCGACTTTTTCGATCCGGCTTACGGTTTGTCCTGCGCGGGTCCCGACGCAACATTTTCGATACAATATTCGTTTCGGTAAATCAATAAAACCCGTATTTTCGATAAACGGGAGCTTTTCTATTAAACTATCCCAATTATCACTTCGTAATACGTGTAAACAGGCGCTGAGACCAAGACCGCAGTACAAATTGTACTGATTTGGATAATTATCCCAAAAACCGATACCGTTTGGATCAGTTTTTACAAATAAACGTACCGTTTTATATCCGGAATGATCCAACGGGATACAAATTTTCCGTAATTATAAATAGCCTTTTACCGTATTTTATTTCGTATCAAAATCATTTGCAGATAGTTAATTATATAATTTTCAGAGAAAAGCCCTAATTTCCTAAAACTGTTCTAAGAATCAAACAGCAAAACGAAGGCGTTACCGATCTCTGTTTTCAAAGCTTGAGTAACCAAAACGAAGGATTTGGGGTGTTCTATCAGATCCTGAGCTTTGTTTCACTGCAGAAATCAAGGTTATTTTTCTAAAAATTTATTTATTTTCGAATTTATTTTATTAAAAATATGAATTTTTGTTCGGATGATTGTTTGTAAGATTTGATAATTGCATGTTATAGAGCTTGTTTTCCTGATGATTTTCATATGTCATACGTCTGATTTGGAGTTCAATAACATGCTCAAAAGTGGGTTTAATTTTTGAATTTCAAAATTAGGGTTTATAACCCGTATGAATGTTCTTAATTGAAATTTGGGGGTTTCTTATTCTGTGATAGATTGATGTTGTGTTATAGTGGGTTGTGTTCTCTGTGAAATTTGCAATCTAGTCGTATAAGTTTCATGAACCAACGAGGTCTGTAGAGAAGGGAGTTGTGTTTTGAAGTTTTCCGATGTTCGCCGGAAACTGGAAAACTTCACGGCCAAATTCCGGCCAACTCAGGGATTGTTAGGATGAATTGATTGCATGGTTGTGTTCCTGATGTTGTGTAGATGTGATCTGGAGGTGTTGGTGGGGTGAGGACGCCGGGAACGTGTTCTCCGGCGAACCCGACTGTTTTCCGGCGACGGGGTGTAAAATTGCAGTTTGGTCCCTGGACTTTTGGGGACGATACAGTTAGGTCCCTGAAGTTTCCAGACTTTGCAAATTTAGGATTCCTGTTTATAAAATGTTTAAAAATCATATTTCCTATTTATTTTTATTATAAAAATTCATTTTTAAATTCTGAAAATTCTAAAAATTATTATTTTAATTCTGAAAATTATTTTTAATTCACAAATAAATCTAAATTAATTAGTTAATTAATTTCAATTAATTTATAATTGATTAATTGGTCAATTAATTTAAAAATTAATTGATTAATTGATTTAATTAATTATTAATTGATTTTAATTAGTTATTTAATTAGATTTAATTATTTAAAAATGATTTAAAAATTCTGAAAAATAGTTTCGAGCTTTAAAATATTATTCTAAATTATTTCCAAGGCTCGATAATTATTCTAAAATTATTTCGGAGCCAGAATGGGCCAACCGAACCCTGTTTATTAACCCGAAATTGATCTAACGACCCGTTTTAATTCCGAAAAATGTTTTAAAAATCATTTTAAATACCAGAAAGCCTATTTATGACCCGAGACTTCTTTATAAATAATATATCATTGATTACGTGATGTATTATGTGCTATATGTGACTTGTTAATTGACTATCGGTCTATATATTCGGTGTTTACTTGATTATTGCATAACTTTCAATCCGTTAATCGGATTTGGTTAAACGAAGGGTAGATAGAAGTATGTTTTGAAAAGAATTCCATGAGTAAATTATTGATAGATGCTTATGTTATGTGAGCAGAAGAGGCAAGACGTAGGAAAGGGAAACAGGTAGTTGAGGAGTAAAACGGTTGTGATTGGAAGCGAGTGCAGTGTAGTAAGCTACTACCAGGCAATTGTTCTGAACTTTCTCGAGATATTGTAGTACTTGATAATCCTGTGATATTGCAAGTGCTTTGAAGCACAGAAACCTAAATCCTGATTTCAGTTATTGTCCTTGAGCCATGAATCATATTCTTTCTAATCCATTGATTATTGTATACCCAAACAAGAACCACAAATCTACCATACTACTTTACAAATACATACAAACTAAATACCAAACACTGAAATGAACTATTATATACTCAACCCATGGTATCTTATACTTTGAAAGATCGAATCCTTGAAACCTTGAAACGTTGATTCCTTTGTTATCCAATTCTTTCATTACCCAGCATCCAAGTTTTTAAATTGCCTTATTGATCCTTACAAGGATTGAAACCCTTTCATTGTTAAACATTTATTGTTGTTAATGATTTCGGTTATTGTTTACTATTGCATATTCTGTTATTATGTTAGAATTGGATTGTTTTTATAAAATTGTGGACCAGATTCGTGGTCAGACCATATAATGGTCAAGTTAGGCCAATGTGTGCCTTGGATCCAGTAGTTAGAGCAATGCTGTGTGCCTTGCTCGGGGTTAGTGCGTGACTGATCAGCAGCCTAACCTTGGTTTTTAAATTAAAAGTATAATATCCAATTCTAAATCATAATCCATTGTTCACTTGATATCATAAACATATTCACCTGATGATCATTATTCTCAGTTTTGTCATTGTGACTTGCTGAGCTAGTTAGCTCATTCGTGCGATGTTGTTTATATTCTTTCCAATTAAAAAGGAACCAGTTGGTAGAGAGGATCCCCAGTCCAGCGCGAGAGCTAGGGGTTCCGGTTGAGAAAGCTGAGCTAGTAGGCTTCTTTTGGAATAATTTAAGTTTGTAAAAGTTTGTAATAATGTTTAATACTCAGTTTGAATTTGAAATAGTTGGGATTTGAACGGTTCGTAATATATTAGTGTGTTTGGCTTGTGTGCATACTTTAACCTGTTGCGGTCCGTGGTGGTTGGTAAGTAGGGTCATTGCATATATTATTATTATATTTATTATTGATATAAGCAGGTTATAATTAAGGTGTGTGTGGACCCCAAACTTCTGACCCGGGTTTGGAGGGCGCCACAGGTTTAGTATCAGAGCTACAGGTTATAAGTCACTGACACAAGCCTAGGTTGACGGGAATGGGTAGAGGGATAGGATTAGAAGTAAGGTATAGGATGATAGAACATCGAGAGGTTGAGTGTTATGGTATAACCGGTATTAGTATAGTTTGCGTCGTGGTACGAGATTCTTATGTTACGCTATGATTTCAGATAGCAGAGATGGCCGACTCTTTTATTCCAGTATCAGCTGATCACTCAGAGCCTTCAGTTGGAACACCAGCATCGGATCCACGTCCTGTTATTCCACCAGCATTGGCTATCCTACCTCCACCGGTGTTGCAGCCCGTACCATTGCAGGCTATTCCACCTCCAGGCATGAGGCCACCTGTTAGAGGACCCCCACCTGCTGATTCAGGCTTTACTAGTCATTCAGTCACAGGAGTACCTTTCCAGTTCTCTTCCTGTCCTGTTCCATATCATCAGTTTGAGGCTTGCCTTATGGAGCAGCGATTCCTACAGGGTCAGATCCAGGAGTTATTGCATATCATGCGTACCAGAGAGATGGGGAGTGGTGAGAGGCGACTTAGGGAGAGGCTTCAGGAGTTTCGCAGAACAGCTGCTGTGAGGATTGCTGAGGCTACACATGAGGATATCACCCCTGATTTCCTAGTGGAGTGGGCTAAGTGGATCCTAGAAGAGCTTGAGGAGATAGGAGGTCCAAATTTGCCATGAGTTAGAGATTTTGAGATGGAGATGCTGAGCAGTGTTGTTATGGTTATGTAGTATGGACAGTAGTGTGTAGTGTGTATCAGTAGACTTTTGAGTTGTATTTATAGACTAACGATGCTGACTAGTGAGTAGGTTGTTGTACCCTTTTTGCTTTTACTTTCGAAGCATCTTTACGCTTGTACTACCTAAAACTTTTGATCTATATATCAGTACCTTTTCCTTTCCAATACTGTCATTTACTTTATCGCACCTATTTTACTTACCTTATTTATTGCACCAGTATACCTGTGATACCATGTACCCTGTTTTCCATAACTGTTTATATTCTGTAAAGAAGCACGCAATTTACTTAGTTACAACTGTTTTCAAAAAAGAGATATTTCTATTTTACAAAACTTTTCTTTTATACAAAGATTTGATTCAAAAGCTAAATAAATTGATTGATTCTTTACAGAAAATGCCTCCCAGGCACCAACACCCAGAATGAAGAAACCAACAACAACAACAATAACAACCAAAATGATATAAACCAGAATGTGAACCCAGGACCCATGGACCCAGCAATAGCCCAGATTCTTCAAATCTTGGCTCAACAAACAGTTCACCTGGCACAACAACAGCAGAGACAGACTAATCCCCAGGTAACTTTCAAAACTTTTCAGGCAGTAAACCCACAAGAATTCAAGGGTTCCTTAGAGCCAATTGAAGCAAATGTGTGGTTAAAGGAAATAGAGAAGGCTTTTGCCTTGGTAAAAGTGAAAGAGGAGCAGAAGGTTGAATTTGCAAGTTACTATCTGAAGAATGAGGCCACCTATTGGTGGGAAATGGTGAAAACATTGGAAAGTACAGATGTTATTACTTGGGAAAGGTTTAAGGAGTTGTTTTTAGAAAAGTATTTTCCTCAGTTTGTTCAGGATCAAATGGAGCTGAAGTTTTTAGAATTAAAGCAAGGGAACATGTCGGTAACAGATTATGAGGGGAAGTTTGAGGAATTGTCAAGGTATGTGTCGTCGTATGTTGATACAGATAGAAAGAAAGCTAAGAGACTCCAGCAAGGCTTGAAGCCATGGATCAGAGGGAAGGTAGCTATTTTTGAATTGGATACCTATGTCGGGGTTGTACAGAAAGCTATGATCGCATAGACAGAGAGTGAGATGTTCCAGAAAGAAAAGGAAAGCAAGAAAAGGAAAGTTGAGGGGAGTGAGGGTCAGTCACAAACATGGAAGTTTCCAAATTTTAAGAAGGGCAAGTTTCAGCCAGGGAGAAATTTTAATTTCAGGATACAAAATGCAGGAGACGGAGGCCAGGGCAATCGTTCAGCTAATGTGAATCAGCCAAATCAGTTGAGATTAACTTTTCCAGATTGTCAAGTATGTGGAAAGAAGCATGGAGGAGTTTGTAACAAGTTGAATGTGGTATGTTTTAAATGCAACCAGAAAGGGCACTACTCGAGGGAGTGCCGAAATCAGCCAGTAAGAGAGCCAGCAAATAAGGATCAACCTATCCGGAATCTAGCAGTGAAAGTTCCAGTCATTAGATTTACATGCTTTAAATGTGGGAAGCCAGGACATATGGCCAGGGATTGCAAGACACCAACCCCGGTCAGTAATGCATTAAGGATTATGGGATCTACCCCAACAGTGAATGAGACTCCGAGGGCTAGAGTTTTTGACATGTCGGTGAAGGATGCGATCCAGGATACGGATGTCGTGGCAGGTACACTTAATATGAACTCTTTATGTGCCAAAGTGTTAATAGATTCGGGAGCAACTCGATCGTTTGTTTCACAAGATTTTGTTAGTAAGTTAAATTGTCCAGTTGGGTATTTAAATGTAATAATGACTGTGGAATTAGCAAATCAAGAACCTGTAACTGTTAATCAAGTTTGTGGGAATTGTGAGATTGAGATTTCTGGTAGTAAGTTTTGTGTAGATTTGATACCATTTAAGTTAGGAGAATTTGACAATATATTAGGAATGGATTGGTTATCTAAGCATGATGCTCAGATAGATTGTCGAAATAAGAAAGTAATGGTGAAAACGGCAGACGAAAGAATAGTAACGTTCAAGGGACAGAAGCATGTAAAGAAGTTCTTAACGATAATTCAAGCCAAGAAGTTACTACGACAAGGATGTGAGCATTTCGTAGCATATGTGATCGACAGAAGTCAGGAGCCAGCAAAACTTGAAGATATTCCAGTTGTAAATGAATTTCCAGACGTATTTCCCGACGAGTTACCAGGACTTCCTCCAGATAGAGAAATTGAATTTCCAATCGACTTAGCACCTGGAACCGAACCAGTATCCAAGGCCCCGTATAGAATGGCGCCCGTTGAGATGAAAGAATTAGCAAAGCAATTGCAAGAGCTGTTAGAGAAAGGAGTAATTAGACCCAGCGTATCCCCGTGGGGTGCACCGGTATTATTTGTCAAGAAGAAGGATGGAAGCATGAGACTGTGCATCGACTATAGGGAGCTCAACAAGTTGACGATTAAGAATAAGTATCTGTTACCCAGAATTGATGATTTGTTTGACCAATTGAAGGGAGCCAAGTATTTCTCCAAAATCGATTTAAGATCGGGATATCATCAACTGAAGATTAAACCAGAAGATATACCAAAGACAGCTTTCAGAACAAGGTATGGGCATTACGAGTTTTTAGTGATGTCTTTTGGATTGACCAACGCCCCAACAGCGTTTATGGACCTGATGAACAGAATTTTCAAGGAATATTTGGACAAGTTCGTTATAGTATTTATAGACGATATTTTGATCTATTCAAAGACGGAGGAGGATCATGCGGAACATTTAAGGATAGCTTTGGAAATTTTAAGGAAAAAGAAGTTATATGCTAAATTGTCGAAGTGTGAGTTTTGGCTACAGGAAGTTCAGTTCTTAGGACACATAGTCAGTAACGAAGGAATCAAAGTGGACCCGGCATAGATCGAGGCAATTACGAATTGGGAAAGACCGAGAACACCCACTGAGGTAAGAAGTTTCTTGGGATTGGCAGGATATTATCGACGATTCGTTCAGAATTTCTCAAGAATTGCAACACCATTGACAAAGCTTACACGAAAGAATGAAAAGTTTATATGGAATGACAAGTGCGAAGAAAGTTTTCAGGAATTGAAGCGGAGATTAATCACAACACCTGTTTTGTCACTTCCAGACGATCAATGGAATTTCGTAATTTATAGCGATGCTTCCTACAAAGGATTATGATGTGTTCTTATGCAGCACGACAAGGTGATTGCGTATGCGTCAAGGCAATTGAAACCACACGAACAGAAGTACCCTACTCATGATTTGGAGTTAGCAGCTATAGTTTTCGCTTTGAAGATTTGGAGACATTATTTGTATGGAGAAAAGTGTGAAATTTTCACGGATCACAAAAGTTTGAAATATATATTTACCCAGAAGGAACTTAATATGAGACAAAGGAGATGGTTAGAATTGATCAAAGATTATGATTGCTCAATTAATTATCATCCCGGTAAGGCGAACGTTATAGCAGATGCGTTAAGTCGGAAGGAAAAGTTAAATATATTATCTGTACCTGAAGAGATATATAAAGAATTTCAAAAATTGGAATTGGAGATTAGAATTTGCAAGCCTGAGGAAGCAAAAGTGTACAGTATGATTTTCCAACCGGAGTTATTGGAGAAAATAAAGAAATGCCAGAAAGAGGTAATGGATCAAGATATAAATAGTTTGGTAGGTGATGAATTATGCACGCAACAAGATGATCAAGGTATTCTTAGGTTTTCTTCAAGAATTTGGATTCCACCAGTAACGGAGCTGAAAAATGAAATTTTACAAGAAGCACATAGTTCAAGATATTCCATCCATCCAGGGAGTACCAAAATGTACAGATTTAAAGAAGAATTATTGGTGGCCAGATATGAAGAGGGAAATTGCAGAATGGATTAGCAAATGCTATACCTGTCAGAGAGTTAAAGCAGAGCATCAGAAACCAAGCGGATTGCTACAACCATTGGAGATTCCAGAATGGAAGTGGGAACATATTACCATGGATTTCATAGTTGGATTACCAAGGACAAGGACTAATCATGATGCCATTTGGGTTATAGTAGATAGACTTACCAAGTCAGCTCATTTTCTGCCTATAAATGAACGATTTTCGCTTGACAAGTTAGTTCATATGTACTTGAAAGAGATCGTAGTTCGTCATGGAGTTCCAGTGTCTATTGTATCTGATCGAGATCCAAGATTTAATTCAAGATTTTGGAAGAGTTTTCAAGAATATTTGGGAACAAGACTGAATATGAGTACAGCTTATCACCCCCAAACGGATGGCCAAAGTGAAAGAACGATTCAGACAATCGAGGACATGCTACGTGTTTGTGCTATTGATTTCAAAGGAAGTTGGGATAAGCATTTACCCCTGGTAGAGTTTGCTTATAACAACAGTTATCACGCCAGTATTGGGATGCCACCTTATGAAGCCCTTTATGGACGCAAATGTAGATCTCCAGTATATTGGGACGAAGTAGGAGAACGCAAAATACTCGGACCTGAATTGGTGCAACAGACAAAGGAAGTTGTTGAAATTATCCAGAAAAGATTAATAGCTGCACAAGATCGTCAAAGGAAATATGCGGACCAGTCAAGAAAAGACATGGAATTTGAAGAAGGAAGCTTGGTATTATTGAAAGTATCACCGTGGAAAGGACTAACGAGGTTTGGGAAGAAAGGGAAGCTAAACCCAAGATATGTCGGACCTTTTGAAATCCTAAAGCGTATTGGCAAAGTAGCTTACGAGTTGGCGTTACCTCCGCACATGGAGCACATTCACAATGTTCTTCACATATCAATGCTTAAGAAATATAATCCAGACTCCAGACATGTAATAGAATATGAGCCAATAGAACTTCAAGCAGATTTATCATATGTAGAGAGTCCGATAGAGATTCTAGAGGAAAGAGAGAAATTATTAAGAAATAAAGTGGTAAAGTTAGTAAGAGTATTGTGGAGAAACCCAAAGGTTGAAGAGTCAACCTGGGAGTTAGAAAGTGATATGAGAGAAAAGTACCCTTATTTATTTTCTTAGAGATTCTGAGGATAAAATCCTTTTAAGGGGGGAAGGATGTAATATCCGGGATATATCGTGTAATTATTTTTGCTATTATATAATTAATATGTGTGTCCAGTATCTATTCTGTGAGCTAATTGTTAAGTGTTATCTGTATTTGAATATTCAAAAATAATATTAATTGAGTATTTTAATTTTTATATGTCCAAAATAAAATATAGATAATTGTCATATCTTCCTAATTATTTTTATGTTGGTTTATGGATTTATAAGAATCATATGAAATTTCTAAAATCTTTTTCCGGGTAATTAAAATCTATTTTATAAAAACGGGAACCAACCGACGTCACCCGTTGTTACGTTTTTGGAACCCGAAACTCTTTCGAGAACTCCTTCCTAACCTAATTGTAATATTCCGAGCATATTCCATGTTTCGACTTTTTCGATCCGGCTTACGGTTTGTCCTGCGCGGGTCCCGACGCAACATTTTCGATACAATATTCGTTTCGGTAAATCAATAAAACCCGTATTTTCGATAAACGGGAGCTTTTCTATTAAACTATCCCAATTATCACTTCGTGATACGTGTAACCAGGCGCTGAGACCAAGACCGCAGTACAAATTGTACTGATTTGGATAATTATCCCAAAAACCGATACCGTTTGGATCAGTTTTTACAAATAAACGTACCGTTTTATATCCGGAATGATCCAACGGGATACAAATTTTCCGTAATTATAAATAGCCTTTTACCGTATTTTATTTCGTATCAAAATCATTTGCAGATAGTTAATTATATAATTTTCAGAGAAAAGCCCTAATTTCCTAAAACTGTTCTAAGAATCAAACATCAAAACGAAGGCGTTACCGATCTCTGTTTTCAAAGCTTGAGTAACCAAAACGAAGGATTTGGGGTGTTCTATCAGATCCTGAGCTTTGTTTCACTGCAGAAATCAAGGTTATTTTTCTAAAAATTTATTTATTTTCGAATTTATTTTATTAAAAATATGAATTTTTGTTCGGATGATTGTTTGTATGATTTGATAATTGCATGTTATAGAGCTTGTTTTCCTGATGATTTTCATATGGCATACGTCTGATTTGGAGTTCAATAACATGCTCAAAAGTGGGTTTAATTTTCGAATTTCAAAATTAGGGTTTATAACCCGTATGAATGTTCTTAATTGAAATTTGGGGGTTTCTTATTCTGTGATAGATTGATGTTGTGTTATAGTGGGTTGTGTTCTCTGTGAAATTTGTAATCTAGTCGTATAAGTTTCATGAACCAACGAGGTCTGTAGAGAAGGGAGTTGTGTTTTGAAGTTTTCCGATGTTCGCCGGAAACTGGAAAACTTCACGGCCAAATTCCGGCCAACTCAGGGATTGTTAGGATGAATTCCTGATGTTGTGTGGATGTGATCTGGAGGTGTTGGTGGGGTGAGGACGCCGAGAACGTGTTCTCCGGCGAACCCGACTGTTTTCCGGCGACGGGGTGTAAAATTGCAGTTTGGTCCCTGGACTTTTGGGGATGATACAGTTAGGTCCCTGAAGTTTCCAGACTTTGCAAATTTAGGATTCCTGTTTATAAAATGTTTAAAAATCATATTTCCTATTTATTTTTATTATAAAAATTCATTTTTAAATTCTGAAAATTCTAAAAATTATTATTTTAATTCTGAAAATTATTTTTAATTCACAAATAAATCTAAATTAATTAGTTAATTAATTTCAGTTAATTTATAATTGATTAATTGGTCAATTAATTCAAAAATTAATTGATTAATTGATTTAATTAATTATTAATTGATTTTAATTAGTTATTTAATTAGATTTAATTATTTAAAAATGATTTAAAAATTCTGAAAAATAGTTTCGAGCTTTAAAATATTATTCTAAATTATTTCCAAGGCTCGATAATTATTCTAAAATTATTTCGGAGCCAGAATGGGCCAACCGAACCCTGTTTATTAACCCGAAATTGATCCAACGACCCGTTTTAATTCCGAAAAATGTTTTAAAAATCATTTTAAATACCAGAAAGCCTATTTATGACCCGAGACTTCTTTATAAATAATATATCATTGATTACGTGATGTATTATGTGCTATATGTGACTTGTTAATTGACTATCGGTCTATATATTCGGTGTTTACTTGATTATTGCATAACTTTCAATCCGTTAATCGGATTTGGTTAAACGAAGGGTAGATAGAAGTATGTTTTGAATAGAATTCCATGAGTAAATTATTGATAGATGCTTATGATATGTGAGCAGAAGAGGCAAGATGTAAGAAAGGGAAACAGGTAGTTGAGGAGTAAAACGGTTGTGATTGGAAGCGAGTGCAGTGTAGTAAGCTAATACCAGGCAAGTGTTCTGAACTTTCTCGAGATATTGTAGTACTTGATAATCCTGTGATATTGCAAGTGCTTTGAAGCACAGAAACCTAAATCCTGATTTCAGTTATTGTCCTTGAGCCATGAATCATATTCTTTCTAATCCATTGATTATTGTATACCCAAACAAGAACCACAAATCTACCATACTACTTTACAAATACATACAAACTAAATACCAAACACTGAAATGAACTATTATATACTCAACCCATGGTATCTTATACTTTGAAAGATCGAATGCTTGAAACCTTAAAACGTTGATTCCTTTGTTATCCAATTCTTTCATTACCCAGCATCCAAGTTTTTAAATTACCTTATTGATCCTTACAAGGATTGAAGCCCTTTCATTGTTAAACATTTATTGTTGTTAATGATTTCGGTTATTGTTTACTATTGCATATTCTGTTATTATGTTAGAATTGGATTGTTTTTATAAAATTATGGACCAGATTCGTGGTCAGGCCATATATTGGTCAAGTTAGGCCAATGTGTGCCTTGGATCCAGTAGTTAGAGCAATGCTGTGTGCCTTGCTCGGGGTTAGTGCGTGACTGAACAGCAGCCTAACCTTGGTTTTTAAATTAAAAGTATAATATCCAATTCTAAATCATAATCCATTGTTCACTTGATATCATAAACATATTCACCTGATGATCATTATTCTCAGTTTTGTCATTGTGACTTGCTGAGCTAGTTAGCTCATTCGTGCGATGTTGTTTATATTCTTTCCAGTTAAAAAGGAACCAGTTGGTAGAGAGGATCCCCAGTCCAGCGCGAGAGCTAGGGGTTCCGGTTGAGAAAGCTGAGCTAGTAGGCTTCTTTTGGAATAATTTAAGTTTGTAAAAGTTTGTAATAATGTTTAATACTCAGTTTGAATTTGAAATAGTTGGGATTTGAACGGTTTGTAATATATTAGTGTGTTTGGCTTGTGTGCATACTTTAACCTGTTGCGGTCTGTGGTGGTTGGTAAGTAGGGTCATTGCATATATTATTATTATCTTTATTATTGATATAAGCAGGTTATAATTAAGGTGTGTGTGGACCCTAAACTTCTGACCCGGGTTTGGAGGGCGCCACATTCTTTGTCTTTGTTTTTGAAATTTTGGATTTGGTAGCTTGGGTAGGCAACTGTTGGATCATTGACACAGTTGTCATAGCTACACTAGAATGCAAAGAAATTTGTGAGGTTGGAAGAGTAGAGACAGATGAAATTACCTCACTTACCTGAGGTGCTTCCATTACAGGGAAATAGAAGAGTGACACCTCTTTGTGATGGTTTGCCCTGTTCAAATCTGCAATAATTCTTCTTTCTTGAACCCAACAATCTAATTTGTTGGTTGGGTTCTCAAGCACAATTTCCTCAGAGAGGTGGTTAGCAAGCATCATGAAAAATCTAGCATAATAAACATTTGTACCCCTCTTATTTAACTCCCCTAACTTAAACCCCAACTCAATTATGATAAGATAACTAAAGTTGAAAATTTTATCAGTAACAAGCATGTAAAGCATGGTAAACATAGAGATATTGATAGAATCAAAATTACTGATTTTACTAGAAAAGACCTTGGTAACTACATCACATAGATAACTCCATTCCTTTCTAAGACGCAACCTCCTAATTTCACTTAATTTAGAAGTAGAGAGTGCATAGTTCATGGAGTTAAGCATGTTAATAATGTCAGTTTCTGTGTGTGGTGAAGTTACAGGTGAAGTTACAGTATTATCAGGAATCTTGAAACATGCTTTAACAATGTCACTATTAACACAGAATTCCTTACCTTTAATAGTGAAAGTGATAGCCTTATCAGCTGAGTTGTATGTAGCAGTTGTCCATATCTCTTCAACAACCTCACAGTAGATGGTGGGTGATTCCAGCATGGCATAGTTAAGTTTGCAGTTCTTCACAAAATCCATCATCTTGTGGTAGTCACCAGATTGTTGAATCCCCTTGTTCACAAGAGCAGTGAAGTTGTTCTTCTCATAAACATATCTAGTTTGAGACATTATCTTGATGACATGTGCCATTGTTAGAGAGTAAAAACTTGTAGAGAGAGAGTAAGTACTTTTGAGAAAGAAAGAAATTAGAGCAGATGATTTGAGAATGATAAAAGAAAAGTAATGAAAATGAATTAAGCTTTTATACTATCTCAAAAATAACTGTCAAAAAATAATAAAGTAAAATAAAGTAACCAATAAGAATTGCCCAAAATAGCCGTTTAAAAATAAACTGTAAAAATTCCATCAATTATCCATCGTGTTACGCTTACAAACTGTAAGTATACTCGATGGATAATGTTCAGAGAATCAACGGCTAAAAATAAGACAATTCGACGGATGAGGATAAATCAGTTATCCGTTGAGTCATAAAATATTCCATAAAAATAATTGATTTTTTTAACAAATAGTATATCGACGGATGATCAAACTCGATGGATAGTGATCATCCGTCGAAATGTAAATTTTGACTTAGCCAAAATTTCATCCATGACTGAAAAATCAATTAACTTTCTGGCTGCATTACAACTTGCAAACAATCTATAAAGATTCAAGAGTAATTTAGCATACCTAACTCACTTACCAACCTTGAAAAGGTGGATTCATCCAGTGGCTTGGTAAATATATCTGCAAGCTGCTTTTCACTTGGAACAAAATGTAGTTCCACAGTACCATTCATTACATGTTCCCTTATGAAGTGGTACTTGATATCTATGTGCTTTGTCCTTGAATGTTGTACTGGATTTTCAGTGATGGCAATTGTACTTGGGTTATCACAAAAAATGGGAATCCTTTCAACTTGCAAACCATAGTCTAGCAATTGGTTTTTTATCCAAAAAATCTGTGCACAGCAACTTCCAGCAGCAATATATTCAGCTTCATCTGTAGAAGTAGAAACTGAATTTTGCTTTTTACTAAACCAGGACACAAGCTTGTTTCCTAGAAATTGACAGGTTCTTGTTGTACTTTTTCTATCAATTCTACAACCTGCATAATCTGTATCTGAATAACCAGTTAGATCAAAACCAGAATCTTTAGGGTACCAAATGCCAAGTTTTGGTGTTCCCTTGAGATATCTGAAAATTCTCTTAATAGCTACTAAGTAAGATTCTCTAGGATCAGCCTGCAATCTAGCACAGAAACATGTAGCAAACATTATATCTAGTCTACTAGTTGTTAAGTACAGAAGTGAGCCAACCATGCCCCTATAACTTGAAATATCCACAGACTTTTCTATAGTGTTTAATTCAAGCTTAGTTGCAGTGGCCATGGGAGTTTTTGCAGATGTGCAATCCATTAGATCAAACTTTTTTAAAAGATCATAAATGTATTTAGTTTGACTAATGAATATTCCATCACTAACTTGCTTAACTTGCAAACCAAGAAAGTAAGTTAGTTCTCCCATCATACTCATTTCATACTTACTTTGCATCAATTTGGCAAACTTTTTGCAAAGTTTTTCATCTATAGAGCCAAAAATAATGTCATCTACATAAATTTGAACAAGTATACTAGAGCCATTAACATTTCTAAAGAAAAGAGTTTTGTCTACAGTACCTCTAGTGAAGTGATTCTCTAAAAGAAACTTTGATAAAGTGTCATACCAGGCTCTAGGTGCTTGATTCAGTCTATAAAATGCTTTCAAAAGATAGTAAACATATTATGGAAAATTTAAATCTTCAAAACCAGGAGGCTGAATGACATAGACTTCCTCCTCCAAATCTCCATTCTGAAAGGCACTTTTGACATCCATTTGATAGACTTTGAAATTGGCATGGGCTGCATAGGCTAAGAAGATTCTTAGCTTCAAGTCTTGCAACAGGAGCAAATGTTTCATCAAAATCTATTCCTTCTTATTGACAATAGCCCTTAGCAACCAATCTAGCTTTGTTCCTGACTACTATGCCATTTTCATCCATCTTGTTTCTGAATACCCATTTGGTGTCTATTGGATTCTTTCCTTTAGGCTTGGGCACCAGCTTCTATACCTTATTCCTCTTAAATTGGTTTAGCTCCTCCTGCATAGCTAAAATCCAATCAGGATCCAACAAAGCTTCTTCTACCTTCTTTGGTTCTTCCTTAGAAAGAAAGCTACTATATAGACATTCTTCTTGAGTTGCTCTCCTTGTTTGAACTCTAGAAGATACATCACCAATGATGAGCTCAAAGGGATGATCCTTTGTCCATTTCCTTTATTGAGGTAGATTAGCTCTAGATGAAGAGGCCTCATTGTTGTCTTGATGTGTGATTGAGTTTAGATTATTAGAAACTCCCCCTGAGTTAATGGATCTTTGATTTGAGAAAGGGGAACTTTCTGTAAGTGATCTATTCTGACCCCTAGCTTCTTTTGATGACTCGATGGATGGTGAATTTTGAGTACCGACGGATGAAGCTGGTTGTCTCCCGGCGGATAAAACAGATTGCCTCCCGATGGGTGAAGCATTATGCAACTCGACAGATGTTGAATTTTATGCTTCATTGGTAGTGGATTTTTCTGCATTATCCTTTGATACTGTTTCTTGATCACTTTCATCATCACTGTCATCACTAACCATCTCCACATTGTCAAATTTGAGGCTCTCATGGTAATCTCCATCTTGCAGTCCTTCAATCTTTTTATCATCAAACACAACATGTATTGATTCCACAACAATGTTGGTTCTTAGATTGTAGACTCTATATGCTTTACCAACAGCATATCCAATAAATATTCCTTCATCTGCTTTAGCATCAAACTTCCCATTCTGATCAGTTTGATTTCTCAAGATATAACATTTGCAGCCAAAGACATGAAGAAAATTTAGAGTTGGCTTCTTGTTCTTGAACAATTGATAGGGAGTCATGCATTTTGCTTGATTAACCAGAGAAATATTATGAGTGTAGCATACAGTATTTACAGCTTCAGCCCAGAAATATATTGGTAACTTAGACTCTTCAAGCATTGTCCTTGCAGCTTCAATAAGTGATATGTTCTTCCTTTCTACTACTTCATTTTGTTGTGGAGTTCTTGCTGCTGAAAACTCATGTAAAAACCCATTTTCTTCATAAAATGCTCTCATGACAGAATTCTTGAACCCAGTTCCATTGTCACTCCTGATTCTTCTAACTTTGAAATCAGGATGATTGTTGACTTGCCTTATGTGATTGATGATGATTTCACTAGCCTCATCTTTAGACTTTAGGAAATATGTCCAAGAGAACTTTGAGAAATCATCTACAATTACTAGGCAAAATCTTTTCCTTGAGATGGAAAACACATTGACTGGTCCAAACAAATCCATGTGTAGCAGTTGTAAAGGTTCTTTAATTGTTGAATCAAGCTTCTTTCTGAATGATGCTTTGATCTGCTTTCCTTTTTGGCAGGCATCACATAATCCATCCTTAGAAAACTCCACTTGAGGAATACCTCTAACCAGTTCTTTCTTTACAAGTTCATTCATGGTCTTGAAGTTTAAATGGGATAGCTTCTTGTGCCATAACCAACTTTCATCCTGACTTGCTTTGCTGAGAAGACAAGTAACAGATTCTGCATTTGATGAGTTGAAGTCAGCTAAGTACACATTTCCTTTTCTCACACCAGTGAGAACCACTTTGTTGCTCCTTTTGTTTGTCACAACACAGGCTTCAGAGTTGAAGGTTACTGAATTGCCTTTATCACAAAGATGGCTGATACTCAACAAATTGTGTTTAAGACCATCCACTAAGGCAACCTCTTCAATGATGACATTGTCTTTAGAAATCAAGCCATATCCCACAGTATAACCTTTACTGTCATATCCAAATGTAATACTTGGGCCAGCTCTCTCCTTGAACTCTGTGAGCAGGGTAGAATCTCCAGTCATGTGTCTTGAACAACCACTATCCAAGTACCATAGATTCTTTCTGTTTCCTTGCACACATTAAAATCAAATCAAGTTAATTTTGGTACCCAAGTTTCCTTGGGTCCTGCCTTGTTAGCTTTCTTTTTCTGTTTCTTAGGCTTTATCTCATTTGACTTGGGGATATCAAATTCATCCTTAGTCATTTGAGTTGAACCTTTGAAACCATTCATTAAAACAGAATTATCAGGCACATTTTGATTAATAGGAAATGGCATGCTATTAGTAAACATGTTATTCCAGTAGGGCATGCTAAATGGCATTTGAGGCATAAAATGCAGCATAATAAGGATTAGGTGCAAATGGCATATTAGCAAATTGTGCATTCATATTTTGTGCAGACATAGCATTCATAGGCATAAAAGGCATGGCATTCATGTTGGAAAAATGAGGTGGCACAGATATGGAAGTAGGCATGGCAGTTTTGCAATTAACAGACAAATGATTTACACTACCACACTTGACACAGATTTTTCTAGAAGCATATTTATCAGGTGTGTAGTTGTTATGCTTGTTAATTCCTACTTTACCATTTCTATTATTTTTCTTTTTAGCCTCTGTTTGAACCTCAATCTTTTCCAGTCTGTCACTCAATTTCTTGACAGTCATATGACCAACATTAGCCTTTTTCTCCTTCTTCACTTGACTGGATTCTCCTGGAATAAAATTCTTGGAAACTGATCCATATTTCTCATTTAACTTGGCAAGTTTGGCTTTACTCATAGGTTTGCTCACAATCTACGGATGAGGATTTATATCACTCGACGGATAACCCTTTTTGTTATCTGACGGATGACCCTCATCATCCGTTGAGTCTACATATGTTAGCAATCCTTCAACCAAATTGGATTCCAGCTTCTCCTTATTCTTCTTCCAGGCTGCATCACAAAAGGACTCAATACCTTGAACTTTGATTATTTGAGCATGAACATCTCTTGATGTTTTCCATGCCTTAATCACCTCCTGTTCTCGTTCAAGCTGCTTCTTCAAGATCTCTTCTTTCTTCAAGGACTCAGTTAATTAATCCTTAGCAATTTTACACTCAATTCTCAATTTTTCAAATTCAATGAACTGAGACTCTAGCACATTATTCCTCTCACTTAAAAACAAATTGTTTTCTTTAATTTTAGCATTTTCCTTAGTAAGAGACTTAAGTGTAACACGTAAATGATATAATTCTATAGACATGTCATTTATTGCATCATTACACTCAGCTTTAGATAAATGTGCAAGGTTAGTGGTGATTACCTGATTACTTGAAGAACTTGTCTCTGTTTCATCAGACTTGGCCATTAGGGCTAGACTGACATAGCTGATATCCTCATCCTCATCCAGACCATCTGCTGCCCAGTCACTTTCTTGTGTAATGAAAGCCCTTTCCTTTTGTTTGAGCAACTCAAAGTATTTCTGTTTATAATCCACAGGCTCTAACTTCTTTTTGCTGGAATCTGACTTTCTACACTCACTGGCAAAGTGCCCTGCTGTAATAACCCCCAAAATTTTCAACCTTTTGTAACCCTTGTGAATAGTGTTTTAGCTGAATGAGAAAACTTTTCACGCCACACTATGTAGGGGTTCTGTTATGGATATTCTGGATATTATTAGTACTCTATGTGGTATATAAGTGTATGTAAAGATCGTCAGAATCCAATTTCCGAATACTTGGATTTTTCCCGGAAATCCACTAGATACGGAGAGAATTGGGTATAAGGTAACAAGATAAAAAGGATTTAAATTAAAGGATTATAATAGAGGATCATAAAAAGGAATATAATGTATTGAGAAAGGTTAAGGGAACCTAAGTAATAAGATCCCGGGTATGATCCTTCAAACGATAAACGAAAATGAAAGTTAAGCGAACCGTATAACAGATCGGCGGTCATTAGGCAAACGATTAGGAAGTTAAGCAAAGAGATTAGAGGGAGTGATGTCACCCAACCAATGAGAGGAGGACAAAGAGGGAAAGATGACATCACAACATGACATAGGCATGACATGGGAAGGAAGGAGGTGTGGTGGCTTTTTAACCACACAAATTCAAGGGCAACAAGGTAATTGACTAAATCAAACACAAAAACAAATCAACCAAGCCAAGCAAAATCATTTTTCATCAAAATCAAAAAGAACCAAGGCTTTGTTCTTGAGAGCTCTCGGCTTTTTACTATTCAAAAGGCAAGGAAATTCAAAAATCAAAGATCCAAGCTTCCTAAATTTGTGAGTTAATTCCCTAATCATCTTCATGCTTAGTTAGGGCTATATCATGAGTTTAAGCCATCAATTCCTTCTCCATCTTCTTCATTTAATCAAAGAAGAAGACTATGAATAGTGTTTTCAAGTTTTTAACTTGAAATTTTTTGTTTTCCTTGAAGATCCAAGCATTCCTAAGACTTCTCAAAGCTTCTTAAGGCTTCCTAGCTCCTCCCACCACTTCAAGGAAGGTATACCATCTCCAAACCCTAGATTCCTATGTATTATAAGATGATTTTGATTAGTAGGGTGATATTGTAGCTTGTTGTTGTGATTAGAGTTTGGGATTTGAAATGGTAGTGAAATGGAATGGTAAATGTTGTGGTTTTGATTAAAAGAACTTAAGTATGATTAAAGTTAAGCTTAGGCATAAGTATGAATGTTAAAATTGAATTGGTTGGGGTTGTTATGATGTGATAAGGATGGATGTTGGTTGTATGTTGGATTTGAGGTTGAATTGGGATGGTTTTGAATGGTTTAAAATTTGGAAATCGCGTAAACATAGCCGTCGTAACGTCCGATTTTCTTTGGACTGTTTTTGTGCATAACATTAGGACCCGAGAACCCCCTGCTATATTATGACCACTGCCATTTTTAGATAGCTCATGTTACGAGCTTCGTTTTGATATGTAGTTCGTTCGATTCCGATGCACGGTTTAGGAGAAACGACCGTTTCAAGTAACGGCGTTTCGCGAACGAAACTTTTCCCCTCGCCTTACTTTGAAACAAAGGTTAAAGACCAAAAAGGGTTAATTAATGTATGAAACATTTATGGTAAGTATGTTAGGCAGTTGGTAAGACACTCGCGAAGGAATCGTCTTAAAACTCGTAAAGGTTAAATTATTAAAAATGATGGAGCCGAGGGTACTCGAGTGACTTAAGCGAATCAGTAAGCGCAAAACAAGCGTTAGAGTCTAAGTTAGCTAAAGTATAGATTTACAAGTGACTTTGGTTTAATTCCAACTTGCTTGTTGTTTATAGGTTACCAGACTCATCCCGAGCCTTTTATCACCCCAAGTCGCTCAGGCAAGTTTTCTACCCGTTATAACTGTTGTTGTGATGAATATATGTATTTACATTATCTTGCGATAGATGCATGTTGGTTAATTAGCAAATGTTGCAATATATTGAAGCATGCTGCTATGGTATATATATATGCATGCCTGTTTCATATTCTTTCCATATATATCTGTTGATTCAGTTGATAATACCTATGCTAGAGGATAGCGGTAATTTGCATATACCCTTAGTATAGGGACCCAAAGGTGAAAATATTTTCTAAAACCGGGATTCGAGGATCCCGAGTAGATTTTGTATATATGGATATAAATATATATATATACTTATATATATATATGGTCAAAGTTTTCAAAACTATTAATCGAATAAGGTTTATTCGATAACTTTAACTTTATTTTATTATTGAATATTATTTCGAATATTATTCGAAGGTGTATGACTCCTTTATATTAAATGAATATTATTTTGAATATTCATTCGAGGGCTTATGACTCTTTTATATTATTTATTGAATATTATTTGAATATTCATTCGAGGGCTTATGACTCAGTTTATATTATTTAATTAATATTATTTGAATATTCAATTGAGGATGTATGACTCACTTTATTTATTTAATGAATATTACTTGAATATTCCTTCGAGGGCTTATGACTCAGTTTATATTATTTAATGAATATTTTTGAATATTCATTTGAGGATCTATGACTCCGATTATTTGCGGAGATTTGTTCTTTATTTTATTAAAGAATAAGGTGTCAATAATCAAACTTATTTTCGATTATTCAAATAAAGATAGTACTTTCATATAAGTATATCTTTGGTTATTTAATACTCGTTTCAAGTATAAGTTTTAATACTTCTACTTCAATTATTTTTATAAAGATTATTCTTTATGGGAATATTATTTAAATAATAATATTCAGTCATTTTCTAAATATTCTGGGGACTGATTTACTTCATTAAATCAGCTTTACTCCAAACACTCTATAAAGTGTTTTCGAGTCTTCAAAATGATTTTTAAAAGTTAGAGCGGATCCCAAAACTCATTTTTATATTTAAGATCTTTCTTTTTAAGGGGATTTAAATACTCGCTCAAAACCTGAGGGATCCGGCTCTGTGGTGTATTTTATATTCGCAACACGGTTGCAGTTTTGGTAAATGACTTGATTACTTACCCAACGTTCGGGAAGTAAGTCCATCTATTGAGTCGGCATAAGCAACATGGGCTCAGTGGGCGTCCATAATAGTGTAAGTGGCTCAGTGGGAGTCCATCAAATGCATAAGTGGCTGAGTGGCAGTCCAGCATAAGGTCCTATTGACGACCAGGGTGATGACCAGTGGGGAATTCGTCCATCTACTAGTAGAAAAGGTTACTTATGGGTATCTTTGCCTGATCAGCAAGATATCTGGTTTATGCCAAATTCTTTTCCTTTCCAAATTTATTGGATATTGCAATTATGTTCATACTTTACATGACAGAGGTTTTCAGGAAATTGTATAAAGAAGATGTATATCTGGATATATATATATATATCAGAACTTAATGAAGTATATCATGACTTCATTTCCTTTAATAATATTTCAAAGATTTAATCTATTCAAATCTTGTCTTGTAGTCTCATCTATGTGATGAACTGTTGAAAACTCTTAATACTTTGAACAGTGATAGTTCAAGTAGCTTTATAAATGATATAAGTGTAGGGAAGTATTTGGTAACTTCATCCCTTGTTTTTACTTATATCTAGTAAGTGAATTATCTTACACTTGATAAAAGATTCTAGTAAGTATCCATTTAGATACTTATATTATTGTTATCACTATGTATTATCTTGCGAGCTGTAAGGCTCACTCTTGCTTTATTTCTTCATCACACAACAACAGTTAGGAAAGATGGCCAGACTCCAGCAGACCCAGCGCAAGCGCGTGGGAAGCGTCCCGCAGTCTTCCCGATGATGTTGTAGCTGCTATAGCTGCAGAGGTAGATCTATTGTAGATCAGACCATCTACTTTTGAGAATCAATTATGTATAATTATAACTTGTGGCAGATAATGGCAATTAACTGTAAATTTATCAAGTAATCGTTTTGGGTTGTAATAACTTTTAAATTGTGGATTCAAAGACTTGTACTTATTTCAATTTCATCTCTGAGACTATAACGGGTTGTGGTGTGTTAGTGTGGGGTCACAGCATAAGGTTATTATTATTAATTAAGTGAAGTGATATTGTGGAAAGAAAGACCGTGACGACCCGGATCCCCGACCCCGGATCTGGGGGTGTTACAGAAATGGTATCAGAGCTAAGCGTTATAAACCTCAGAGATGATGCGTACGATATAATAACAAACTCACAAAGATAATAAGAACTCTTGCCAAGTTCATGGTCAGACTACTTAAAGTAGTGCTGACAGTTAAAACCCTTACGGGAACCCTTATAAGTATCATGATAGTAACTTAGCTCGTTTAATGTGTAGGCGCCTGAGATAGAGGACCCTGAGATGTTCGAGCGTGAGCATGATGAGGCATTGCTAGATGTTGAGGATCAGGAGGAGCCTGAGATGGAAGGAGGATGAGGAGGACCCCTCAAGGAGTCAGAGACGGAGGTTCATTGCTATTTCAGATGAGGAGGACCCCTCAGAGGAGTCAGAGACAGAGGTTATTTCTATTCCAGATGAGGAGGACCCGGATGAGGTCCCAGTAGCTGTGGAGCATGTTGGACCTATGGTAGTGTATGCTGGTACCCCATTACCCACACTTCCGGTGGTCAGAGCCCCTACCCCTCCACCACTATCTTGGATTCCTGATGATGACAGCTCAGAGACCCATACTTCCGAGCCTAGGCAGACCGAGGAGGCACCCTCAGCGGCTCCGGATTCACCAACTCTTGACCCTTCCCACAGGCAGTCTTCGTTAGCTCATGGATATGTTCAGGATGTTCTGAGGACCCTGAGTGGCTGTTGTCGAGGCCCGAATGGATGAGGCCAGGAGGGAGTTGGATACAGAGAGGGCGGGTAGGCGTACCCGATCTTATGAGACTAGGGCTTCTATACCCCGATCCTTGAGGAGGGAGCTTACGGGGATAGAGCTCACATCCCGAGCGAGGCTCAGATCGCTCCAGGGGGACAGGCATGGTAGGATCTCCAGGCGGCAGGCCGACTATATCTTCCATCGTGCGATGGAAAGGGTATGGGAGCTGACCCGCTCCGATGTGTGATTCAGGATTGATGATGGAATAGTGTAGTTGTCTAGTTAGCCGAGGCCTTAGTAAGAGCCAATTTTCCGGGATAGTTGACTTGTATATAGCATCCCTTTTTCTGACTAGACAGATAGACTCTTGTGTATCACTTTTGGGACAGATGACTGTAGCACTGTTGTACTTTTGACCAGATCAAACTATGTATTTCTCGCATTATGTATATATTTGTTTCCTTTGGTTCAGTTCATTAGTGACGGGATCACTGTTTTTATCATTATTATTACTGCACTTCGTATTAGAACTGTCATAAAATAATAGAATTGTGATATACGTTCTCCCCATTATAAGAGCTGTGCAGGGCACAATGTTGTATATGATTGTGACCTAATGTTGAATTTTCCCAATAATTTTTTTTTATTATTATCAGAATCATGCCGCCAAGAAAGATTGGAACTAGGGCGAACCCTGGATCTGAGGACCAGGGAAGCCATAACCAGGATGATAGGAACCAGGAACACAGTGAAGAGGAAGATGAGGATTATGTGGAACAGGATGACTCCCTGTATAAAGAGGAAGAGTAAACATATGATGTTGAGGGATTTGAGATAGAGGCTGAAGAAGGAGAAACCAAGGTTGAGCAACCAGTACCAAACCCAGGCATGGATCCCATGGGCCAGTTCATGCAACTCCTAAGGCAGAATTTGGAACGTCAACCCAACCCACCCCCTCAAGGAAATAACAATACTGTGGCAAACTCTTTCAGGGCTTTTAAGTCCCTTAAGCCCCCTTAGTTCCACGGATCAGCCGACCCAGTTGAGGCAAGGGCATGGTTAAAGGAAATGGAGAAATCTTTTGAGATTTTGAGTACCGATGAGGCACAGAAGACTGTATTTGCTACCTACCTTCTGAAAGGAGAAGCTAACTACTGGTGGGAGGCCAAGAAAAACATGGAGACAGATGCTATTATAACCTGGGAGAGATTTAGTCAGTTGTTTCTGGGAAAGTATTTCCCGAGGTTTATGGAAAACTAGATGGAGCTCAAGTTCTTGGAGCTAAAGCAGAATAACTTGTCTGTAGCAGAGTACGAAGCGAAATTTACTGAGTTATCAAGGTTTGTGCCGGAGTTTGTGAGCACCGAGGAAAAGAAAGCTAGGAGGTTTCAGCAGGGACTGAAACCGTGGATTCAGAATAGGGTGGCAATCCTTGAGCTTACGGACTATGCCACTCTGGTGCAAAAGGCAACGATTGTAGAAGTTGGAAGTGAACAGATGCAGAAGGAAAGAGAGAAGAAAGGAATAAAGAGGAAAAGTATGAGCATGGGTGGACATTCCGCAGGAAGGAGCTTCCCAACTAGATTTAATCGAGGAGCAGTGTCCCTACCAGGAAGGAACACTGGGTTTAAGCGGCCAATGAGTGTGAATGTGAGCCAGGGCGGCCAGAAATCAAGAATGTCCTATTCCAACCAGTCTCGACCCCCATTGCCAGCCTGTAACATATGTGGAAGGAATCACACTGGGGAGTGTAAAGGAAAGCCAGTAACCTGTTTTAAGTGCGGTCGGGAAGGCCACTATTCAACTAAGTGCCCATCATCAACCCCTGCCGTCATTCCAACCACCACTTGTCATCAGTGCGGACGCCCAGGTCATTGGAAGAGGGAATGCCCAATGAACAAACCAGCAGCTTCGGGAGCAAGCAGGGCTGCTTCTAATAAGCCACCTACTGCGAGGACTTTCAACATGACAGTCCAGGATGCTATGAAAGATTCAGATGTGATAGCAGGTACCCTTTCTCTAAATTCAGTCAGTGCAAATGTTTTATTTGATTCGGGAGCAACTAAATCTTTTATATCAAAGGACCTTGCGCGTAAGTTAAGACTTAAGTCTGAACCCTTGATAGAACCCCTACAAGTAGAAATAGCCAATCATGAAATTATTCTTGTTAACCAGATTCACCCCGCCTGTGAGATAGGCATAGGGGAGCAATATTTAGTGTTGATCTAATTCCTTTTAAATTAAGGGAGTTTGATGTAATTTTGGGAATGGACTGGCTATCTAGCAATGACACTCAGATAGACTGTAAAGGGAAGAAAGTTAAGCTAAATATCCCAGGGAAGAAGGAAGTTATATTTAGAGGAAAGAGGCAGACGCATAAATTTTTGACTATGGCCCAGGCCAGAAGGATGCTACGAAAAGGAAATGAGGCCTACCTAGCCTATGTGGTGGACACGCAGAAGGAGGTGCCCAACTTACAAGATATTCCAGTAGTCAACGAATTTGAAGATATATTCCCACAAGACCTTCCGGGATTACCACCCGATAGAGTGATTGAATTTGCTATTGAGTTGGCCCCAGGGACGGCGCCAGTTTCAAAGGCACCTTACCGGTTAGCCCCGTTAGAAATGAAGGAATTAGCTATCCAATTGCAGGAACTCTTGGATAAGGGCATGATAAGACCCAGTGTGTCTCCATGGGGAGCACCAGTTTTATTTGTTAAGAAGAAAGATGGGAGCATGAGGCTGTGCATAGACTATCGAGAGTTGAACAAGCTAACCATAAAGAACAGGTACCCATTACCTAGAATAGACGATCTGTTCGACCAGCTAAAGGATGCTGTTTATTTTTCCAAGATCGACCTGAGAACTGGATATCACCAACTAAAGATTAAACCCGAAGATATTTCCAAGACAGCGTTCCGTACTAGGTATGGGCATTATGAGTTCTTGGTAATGTCCTTTGGATTGACCAACGCCCCAGCGGCTTTCATGGATTTAATGAATAGAGTATTTAAGAAGTACTTGGACAAATGTGTGATAGTTTTTATCGATGATATTTTGATCTACTCAAGGACTGAGACAGAACATGCAGAGCATTTGAGGATAGCTCTAGGAATACTCAGAGAGGAACAGTTATATGCCAAATTCTCGAAGTGTGAATTCTGGCGGAATGAAGTACAGTTTTTAGGACATGTGATCAATAAAGAAGGAGTATTGGTCGACCCCTCCAAGATAGAGGCGGTCTCAAATTGGGAAAGGCCAACCACACCCACAGAGGTAAGGAGTTTCATAGGATTGGCCGGCTACTATCGTAGATTTGTACGGGACTTTGCGAAGATCGCAGCCCCTTTGACACGACTTACTCGTAAGACAGAGAAGTTTGAATGGACGGAGAAATGCGAGAACAGTTTTCAGGAATTAAAGAAAAGGTTGATAACGGCTCCGGTGTTGGCATTGCCGGACGGAAAAGGAGATTTTGTGATATATAGTGACGCGTCACACAAAGGATTAAGATGTGTGCTTATGCAGCACGGTAAGGTGATTGCGTATGCGTCGAGACAATTGAATGAATATGAGGTTAGATATCCTACTCATGACCTTGAGCTCGCGGCAATAGTATTTGCCTTAAAAGTTTGGAGGCACTACTTGTATGAAGAGAAGTGCGAGATTTTCACAGACCATAAGAGCCTCAAGTACATATTTACGCAGAAAGAGCTCAACATGCGCCAGAGGAGATGGTTAGAACTAATCAAGGACTATGATTGTGAGATTCTCTATCATCCAGGGAAAGCCAATGTGGTGGCTGATGCCCTTAGTAGAAAGGAAAGACTCAGAATGATAACGACTTTGGAAGAATTGATAAGGGATTTTGAGAGAATGGAAATAGAAGTAAAGGTCACCGGAACCGGAACTGAAAAGCTTTTTGAGATCTCAATGCAGCCAGAGTTATTGGAAAAGATCAGATTGTGCCAGGAGAAAATAATGAATAAAGGCAGAGAGTCAATGACTGGAGATGAGATCCATACTGAGAAAGATGATAAAGGGATAATGAGGTACTCCTACCGGATTTGGGTTCCGAATGTTCAAGAGCTTAAAGATGAGATATTGGATGAAAGCCATAGTTCAAGGTATTCCATTCACCCGGGAAGTACCAAGATGTATAGGGATTTGAAGGAGTATTACTGGTGGCCCAACATGAAGAGGGACGTAGCAGAATGGGTAAACAAATGTTTGACTTGCCAAAGGGTAAAAGCAGAGCACCAGAGACCCAGTGGACTCTTACGACCCCTGGAGATTCCCGAATAGAAATGGGAACAAATAGCGATGGATTTTGTTGTAGGATTGCCAAGGACGAAAGCCAATCACGATGCCATATGGGTAATTATAGACCGACTGACAAAGTCAGCTCATTTCATTCCTATCAATGAAAGATACACAGTCGATAGACTGGTGGACATTTACCTTAAGGAAATAGTGACGCGACATGGAGTCCCAGCATCCATTGTCTCAGACCGAGACCCCAGGTTCAACTCCAGATTTTGGAGGAGCTTTCAGGAATGTGCGGGGACCAAGTTAAATATGAGTACCGCGTACCATCCCCAGACGGATGGGCAGAGTGAAAGGACCATCCAGACACTAGAGGATATGTTGAGAGTCTGTGCAATAGACTTTAAAGGGAGTTGGGATGATCACTTGCCGTTGATCGAGTTTTCTTATAACAATAGCTTTCATGCTAGCATCGGAATGCTGCCTTATGAGGCCCTGTACGGAAGAAGGTGTCGATCTCCCTTATACTGGGATGAAGTAGAAGAGCGGAAGATGCTCGAACCCGAAGTGGTCCAAAGGACCAAAGATATAGTGGATCTCATCAGAGGACGGCTTGTAGCAGCCGAAGACAGACAGAAGAAATATGCAGACCTAGCCCGAAAGGACAAGGAATATGAAGTCGGGGACTTAGTACTGCTAAAAGTATCCCCTTGGAAGGGATTAATGAGGTTCGGAAGGAAAGGAAAACTAAGCCCAAGATACATTGGACCTTTTGAGATATTAAGACGGATTGGAAAGTTAGCTTACGAGCTAGCCCTACCCCCTAATTTGCAACAAGTTCATAATGTGTTCCATGTGTCAATGCTAAGGAAGTATCATCGGGATGCCAGAGACATAGTGGAGTACGAGCAGGTGGATATGCAGCCAGATCTAACTTACATGGAGAAACCAGTAAGGATTATAGATAAGAAGGAGCAGGTGCTTCGGAACAAAGTGATCAAGCTAGTCAGAGTACTATGGCAGAATCATAATGTGGAAGAATCAACTTGGGAACTAGAGAGCACAATGCTAGAAAAGTACCCCCATTTGTTTTTTGTTTGATTCCGGGACGGAATCCTTTTAAGGAGGGGAGACTGTAATAACCCCCAAAATTTTTAACTTTTTGTAACCCTTGTGAATAGTGTTTTAGCTGAATAAGAAAACTTTTCACGCCACACTATGTAGGGGTTCTGTTATGGATATTCTGGGATATTATTAGTACTCTATGTGGTATATAAGTGTATGTAAAGATCGTCAGAATCCAATTTCCGAACACTTGGATTTTTCCCGGAAATCCACTAGATACGGAGAGAATTGAGTATAAGGTAACAGGATAAAAAGGATTTAAATTAAAGGATTATGATAGAGGATCATAAAAAGAAATATAATGTATTGAGAAAGGTTAAGGGAACCTAAGTAATAAGATCCCGGGTATGATCCTTCAAACGATAAATGAAAACGAAAGTTAAGCGAACCGTATAACAGATCAGCGGTCATTAGGCAAACAATTAGGAAGTTAATCAAAGGGATTAGAGAGGATGATGTCACCCAACCAATGAGAAGGGGACAAGGAGGGGAGGATGACATCATGAGGATGACACAAGCATGACATGGGAAGGAAGGAGGTGTGGTTGAATGAGAACCACACAAATTCAAGGGCAACAAGGTAATTAACTAAATCAAACACAAAAACAAGTCAACCAAGCCAAGCAAAATCATTTTTCATCAAAATCAAAAAGAACCAAGGCTTTGTTCTTGAGAGCTCTCGGCTTTTTACTATTCAAAAGGCAAGGAAATTCAAAAATCAAAGATCCAAGCTTCCTAAATTGGTGAGTTAATTCCCTAATCATCTTCATGCTTAGTTAGGGCTATATCATGAGTTTAAGCCATCAATTCCTTCTCCATCTTCTTCATTTAATCAAAGAAGAAGACTATGAATAGTGTTTTCAAGTTTTTAACTTGAAATTTTTCTTGTTTTCCTTGAAGATCCAAGCATTCCTAAGACTTCTCAAAGCTTCTTAAGGCTTCCTAGCTCCTCCCACCACTTCAAGGAAGGTATATCATCTCCAAACCCTAGATTCCTATGTATTATAAGATGATTTTGATTAGTAGGGTGATATTGTAGCTTGATGTTGTGATTTAGAGTTTGGGATTTGAAATGGTATTGAATTGGAATGGTAAATGTTGTTGTTTTGATTAAAAGAACTTAAGAATGGTTAAATTTAAGCTTAGGCATAAGTATGAATGTTAAAATTGAATTGGTTGGGGTTGTTATGATGTGATAAGGATGGATGTTGGTTGTATGTTGGATTTGAGGTTGAATTGGGTTGGTTTTGAATGGGTTTAAATTGGGAAATCGCGTAAACATAGCCGTCGTAACGTCCGATTTTCTTTAGACTGTTTTTGTGCATAACATTAGGACCCGAGAACCCCCTGCTAGATTATGACCATTGCCATGTTTAGATAGCTCATGTTACGAGCTTCGTTTTGATATGTGGTTCGTTCGATTCCGATGCACGGTTTAGGAGAAACGACCGTTTCAAGTAACGGCGTTTCGCGAACGAAACTTTTCCCCTCGCCTTACTTTGAAACAAAGGTTAAAGACCAAAAAGGGTTAATTAATGCATGAAACATTTATGTTAAGTGTGTTAGGCAGTTGGTAAGACACTCGCGAAGGAATCGCCTTAAAACTCGTAAAGGTTAAATGATTAAAAATGGTGGAGCCGAGGGTACCCGAGTGACTTAAGCGAGTCAGTAAGCGCAAAACAAGCGTTAGAGTCTAAGTTAGTTAAAGTATAGATTTACAAGTGACTTTGGTTTAATTCCAACTTACTTGTTGTTTATAGGTTACCAGACTCGTCCCGAGCCTTTTATCACCCCAAGTCGCTCAGGCAAGTTTTCTACCCGTTATAACTGTTGTTGTGATGTATATATGTATATGCATTATCTTGCGATAGATGCATGTTGGTTAATTAGCAAATGTTGCAATATATTGAAGCATGCTGCTATGGTATATATATATGCATGCCTGTTTTGTATTCTTTCCATATCTAATTGTTGATTCAGTTGATAATACCTATGCTAGAGGATAGCGGTAATTTGCATATACCCTTAGTATAGGGACCCAAAGGTGAAAATATTTTCTAAAACCGGGAGTCGAGGATCCCGAGTAGATTTTATATATATGGATATAAATATATATATATACTTATATATATATATGGTCATAGTTTTCAAAACTATTAATCGAATAAGGTTTATTTGATAACTTTAACTCTATTTTATTATTGAATATTATTTCGAATATTATTCGAAGGCGTATGACTCCTTTATATTAAATGAATATTATTTTGAATATTCATTCGAGGACTTATGCCTCCTTTTATTTTATTATCTGAATATTATTTGAATATTCATTCGAGGGCTTATGACTCTTTCATATTATTTATTGAATATTATTTGAATATTCATTCGAGGGCTTATGACTCTTTCATATTATTTATTGAATATTATTTGAATATTCATTCGAGGGCTTATGACTCAGTTTATATTATTTAATGAATATTATTTGAATATTCATTTGAGGATCTATGACTCCGATTATTTGCTGAGATATATTCTTTATTTTATTAAAGAATAAGGTGTCAATAATCAAACTTATTTTCGATTATTCAAATAAAGATAGTACTTTCATATAAGTATATCTTTGGTTATTTAATACTCGTTTCAAGTATAAGTTTTAATACTTCTACTTCAATTATTTTTATAAAGATTATTCTTTATGGGAATATTATTTAAATAATAATATTCAGTCATTTTCTAAATATTTTGGGGACTGATTTACTTCATTAAATCAGCTTTACTCCAAACACTCTATAAAGTGTTTTCGAGTTTTCAAAATGATTTTTAAAAGTTAGAGCGGATCCCAAAACTCATTTTTATATTTAAGATCTTCCTTTTTAAGGGGATTTAAATACTCGCTCAAAACCTGAGGGATTCGGCTCTGTGGTGTATTTTATATTCGCAACACGGTTGCAGTTTTGGTAAATGAATTGATTACTTACCCAACGTTCGGGAAGTAAGTCCATCTATTGAGTCGGCATAAGCAACATGGGCTCAGTGGGCGTCCATGATAGTGTAAGTGGCTCAGTGGGAGTCCATCAAATGCATAAGTGGCTGAGTGGCAGTCCAGCATAAGGTCCTATTACGACCAGGGTGATGACCAGTGGGGAATTCGTCCATCTACTAGTAGAAAAGGTTACTTATGGGTATCTTTGCCTGATCAGCAAGATATCTGGTTTATGCCAAAATTCTTTTCCTTTCCAAATTTATTGGATATTGCAATTCTGTTCATACTTTACATGACAGAGGTTTTCAGGAAATTGTATAAAGAAGATGTATATGTGGATATATATATATATATATCAGAACTTAATGAAGTATATCATGACTTCATTTCCTTTAATAATATTTCAAAGATTTAATCTATTCAAATCTTGTCTTGTAGTCTCATCTATGTGATGAACTGTTGAAAACTCTTAATACTTTGAACAGTGGTAGTTCAAGTAGCTTTATAAATGATATAAGTGTAGGGAAGTATTTGGTAACTTCATCCCTTGTTTTTACTTATATCTAGTAAGTAATTATCTTACACTTGATAAAAGATTCTAGTAAGTATCCATTTAGATACTTATATTATTGTTATCACTACATATTATCTTGCGAGCTGTCAGGCTCACTCTTGCTTTATTTCTTCATCACACAACAACAGTTAGGAAAGATGGCCAGACTCCAGCAGACCCAGCGCAAGCGCGTGGGAAGCGTCCCGCGTCTTCCCGATGATGTTGTAGCTGCTATAGCTGCAGAGGTAGATCTATTGTAGATCAGACCATCTACTTTTGAGAATCAATTATGTATAATTATAGCTTGTGGCAGATAATGGCAATTAACTGTAAATTTATCAAGTAATCGTTTTGGGTTGTAATAACTTTTAAATTGTGGATTCAAAGACTTGTACTTATTTCAATTTCATCTCTGAGACTATAACGGGTTGTGGTGTGTGTTAGTGTGGGGTCACAGCATAAGGTTATTTTTATTAATTAAGTGAAGTGATATTGTGGAAAGAAAGACCGTGACGACCCGGATCCCCGACCCCGGATCTGGGGGTGTTACACATGACATTATCAAATATATATAACATCTTGTAACTGTGTACTATATAAACACAACTTAGGGTTTACACTATAAGTGTTATCATCATCGAGAAACATTATTCATTGTAACCTAGCAGCTCTTAGTGATATTTGTTCATCACTGACAGAGAACAACATTTCATTTTATAACAGAGTTTATTAAATATACTTTATCTTTGTTACATACTTGTGTTGAAATCGATTTGATTGTATACACAATGTATTCAACCCCCTTCTACAGTGTTGTGTGACCTAACAACTGGTATCAGAACTTATCTGTTATCACACATACATTAAAGATCCAAATAATCATGTCTGAAGAAACACAAACCCCAACTAAGCCCACCAAAACTCAAGAAACTCAAAACACTCAAACCCACAGTCGATATGAGACTATTAGGGTTCCCATACTGAGACCTTCTGAGTATCCCATATGGAAAGTGAAGATGGCTATATTTCTGGAAGCTACAGATCCAGAATACCTTGATTGGATTAATGAAGGACCATATAAGCCTACCAAGCTCTCTGTTACAGTTGTTGATCAACCAGCAAAGTCTATACCAGAGGAGAAAGGTGATTACACAGCTGAAGACATCTCATATATTACCAATGATGCAAGGGTAAGGCATTTGCTGCATAGTGCCATTGATAATGTCATGTCAAACAGGGTAATTGGATGCAAGACTGCAAAGGAGATATGGGATACTTTGGAGACAAGATTCTAGGGAACTGATGTAATAAAAAAGAACAGGAGGACTATACTCACTCAAGAGTATGATCACTTTGACTCAAAATCTGATAAGTCATTAACTGACTTATATGACAGGTTTGTCAAACTCTTGAATGATCTGTCACTGGTGGACGAGGAATATGATCTTGAAGATTCAAATCTAAAATTCCTTTTAGCTCTTCCTGAAAATTGGGATTTCAAGTCTACTACCATAAGAGACAACTATGACCTTACTGAAACTACTCTTGATGAAATTTATGGTATGCTCAAGACTTATGAACTTGAGATGGATCAAAGGAGCAAGAGGCATGGAAGAAAGTTAAGGACAGTTGCTCTTAAAGCTGAGGAGGAATCTCCTAAAGTGGTTGCCTCAAAGAGGGGCAAAGAAAAGGTTCTCATCATAAAGTCTGATTCAGAGTCATCATATTTTGATGATGATGATTCAGAAACTGAAAGTTTACCTGAAATGGATGTTGATGCAGAGATGATGCAACTGTGTGCTCTTATGGTGAAGGGTATCACAAAGATAGCCTACACGAAATTCAGAAAGGGCAAGAAGTTTTCCAGGAAAGGTGGAAGTTCTGATAAGAAAGGGTTCAGAAAGTATGAAGACAAAGGAGGAAAGTCTGACAGAGGAGACAACTCAAATGTCAAATGCTACAATTGTGGTGAAAGAGGCCACATATCTCCTAACTGTAAGAAAGGAAAAAGTGACAAAGGCAAGGCACTTGTCACAAAGAAGAAAAACTGGACAGACACTTCAGATATCGAAGATGAGGTGAACTATGCCTTGATGGAAAATGCTGATAGCAGTACATAAACTGCTGAATTGAAGGTACCTCAAACAACTTATGCTTTTCATATTGATAATATTACTGAGTTGAGATTATATCTTAAAACCATGTTCATTAGTTATAGAGATCAGACTTTAACATGTGAAAGATTAACATCTGATCTTTCTTTTAAAAACAGAAATAACTATTTAGAAGAGGAGTTAGTTTTTCTTCATCAAACTAAGAAAGAAAGAGATGATGCTTTGTATGTTAGAGATGACGTGTTAAAATTGAATGAATCTCTAAAAGTTGACTTAGAAAAGGAAAGAGAGATTATCAGAACTTGGACTAACTCTGGCAGAACAACTCAGGATATACTAAGTAGTGGAAACTGGAAAGAGGGCTTATGGTATATAGATGATAAAAGTGAGAAAGGAACTGTGCAAATTGAGCCAATTGTTGTTAAACAGACTGCTAAGCCAAAGGTAAATCCTGTTAAGTTTATAGCAAAAACTGTAAAGTCTGATTCTGAAAAGAAAAAAGAATCTAGGATAGAAGTCAAAGAAAAATCAACTTCTGACAAATTAAAATAGGATAAACCAGCTGAAGTTAACACATGCTTAATGACAAAGAAGCAGCTTAAGCATAAGCTGAAAGAGATTAGAAATGTGAACAAGGTAAAAGAAGCTAGGAAAAATAGGAATGGAAAGGAAGGTATGAATAAAAGCAACAATTATATGCCTGTTCCTAATGCTCCTAGAAAGAAATGTTATAACTGTGGAAACTCTAACCATCTTGCTTCTTTTTGCAGGAAAAATAAAGATTTAAACTCTTTACCTCCTAAATCAGGAGTTAAGAGTCAGCCTGTTAGGTTTAAACCACAAAATCCTTGTTTTCATTGTGGTAGTATATGGAATTCCATTTATACTTGTAAGGAATATCATAGTTTGTACTATGATTATTATCAAATAAAACTTTCTTTGAATAAAGTTAATATTATTCCTTCTAGTGTAAAGTCTGATGCAAAGTCTGTTATAAACTTTGATAAACAGCATGTTAGCATAAACTCTGAAATTAAATCCGCTGTAAATGCTAACAAACTTAAAAGGCCAAAGGATCCAAGCAAGTCTGGGTCCTTAAAACTAACAAATAGTGATCTTTGTGATTGCAGGGCAACATGAAAAACATCCTAGTTCTGGATAGTGGATGTTCAGGATATATGACTGGAAATAAAGCCCTGCTATCAGACTTTGTAAAGAAAGTTAGCCCAGAAGTTTCTTATGGAGATGGAAATATAGGAAAAACTCTGGGATATGGCAATATCAATCTTGGGAATGTCATCATTGAAAGAGTAGCTCTTTTCTCAGGACCTAAACACAATCTAATAAGTGTGAGTCAAATCTGTGACAGAGGTTATCATGTGGATTTCTTTGAAAAACAGTGTGAAGTTGTAAGTAATTCTACAGGCAAAGTAGTTCTGAAAGGTTACAGGCATGGTAACATTTATGAAGCCAGACTTTTAACAAACTCTGATGGTTCTGCAATATGTCTGTTGAATAGAGCATCAATTGAAGAAAGCTGGAATTGGCACAAGAGACTCTCTCATTTAAATTTCAACAACATAAATGAGCTAGTAAAGAAAGATCTTGTGAGAGGACTGCCAAAATCAGTATTTGCTCCTGATGGCCTTTGTGATTCATGTCAAAAGGCAAAACAAAGAAAATCTTCATTCAAGAGAAAAACTGAATCCTCAATTCTTGAGCCTTATAACTTACTGCATGTTGATCTATTTGGTCATGTCAATTGCAAAGAAGAAATATGCTATGGTTATAGTGGATGAGTTTACAAGATACACTTGGGTGCATTTCTTGCACAAGAAGAATGAAATTGCATCTACTCTAACTGATCATGTCAAACAGCTGGATAAATTGGGCAAAGATTCTGTTAAAATAATAAGAAGTGATAATGGCACTGAGTTTAAGAATTCAATCATGGAAGAGTTCTGCAAAGAGCATGGAATTAAGCAGGAATTTTCTGCACTTGGAACTCCACACCAAAATAGAGTTGTAGAAAGAAAGAACATGACTCTCATTGAAGCTGCACGAACTATGTTTGATGAAGCAAAGCTGCCAGCCTACTTTTGGGCTGAAGCTGTGTAGACTGCTTGTTTTACACAGAATGCTACACTCATAAACAAGCATAGAAAAACACCATATGAGATGGTGAAGAAAAAGAAGCCAAATCTGAAATACTTTCATGTATTTGGATGCAAGTGTTTTGTTCTTAAGACTCATCCTGAGCAGCTGTCAAAATTTGATCTAAAAGTTGATGAAGGAATTTTTGTTGGATATCCACTTTCCACAAAAGCCTTCAGAGTCTACAATTTAAGAACAAGGGTTGTCATGGAATCTATCAATGTATCTTTTGATGATAAAAAGATTACTGGACTTGAAGATTTCAATGATCATGATCAGCTGAGATTTGAAAATAAAGATTTAAGTTCAGATTCTGTAAATTATGATGGCTTAAATCCTGATCCTGTAAGTTTTGACGGGTTAAGTTCTGATGTTATTGAAATTGTGGTAACTACTCCAAGGCAAAATGCACCTGTTCAGGGGGAGCAAGATGAAGATCCTACCACAACTCAAGACTCTCAAGAAGCATCAGAACCTGTCACTGGCTCTTCAAGTTCTGATTCATCAGGTTCTGATGAGCCAAATTGTGATAATTCTAGAAACTCTGATTCTTCAAATCCTGAAGGATCCAACTCTAATTCTGAAGTCTCAAAGAGCATAACTACAGGGGGAGCATCAGAAAATGCTGATGGAGATAGCATGGATCATGGGGGAGGATCCAGTTCTAGAAAGCAACTTCCATCTACAAGGAAGTGAACAAAATCACATACACCTGACTTAATAATTGGAGATCCTGAAGCAGGTATCAGAACTAGAACTGCAACATCAAATGAATGTCTCTATCATTCCTTTCTGTCTCAGACTGAACTAAAGAAAGTGGAAGAAGCTCTTCAAGATGCTGATTGGGTGCAAGCAATGCAGGATGAGTTAAATGAATTTGAATGAAATAAAGTCTGAACCCTAGTACCAAGACCAAAGAACAGATCAATTGTTTGCACAAAATGGGTGTTCAGAAATAAAGCTGACAGTGATGGCATAATTACAAGACACAAAGCAAGGCTGGTTGCTAAAGGCTACTCTCAACAAGAAGGTATTGATTATGATGAAATCTTTGCACCAGCTGCTAGATTGGAAGCCATAAGAATCTTTTTGGCTTATGCTGCTCACAAAAAGTTCAAAGTCTTTCAAATGGATGTGAAAAGTGCTTTTCTCAATGGAGAATTGGAAGAAGAGGTATATATTAAACAAACTCCAGGATTTATAGATCCAAAATTTCCAAATCATGTCTACAGACTTGACAAAGCACTTTATGACCTTAAGCAAGCTCCAAGAGCATGGTATGAGACTTTAGCTCAATTCCTTCTGGAAAGTGGATTTCACAGAGGTACAATTGATAAAACACTGTTCTACCGCAACCATGGAAAGGACTTACTTTTGGTACAGATATATGTTGATGATATCATATTTGGTTCTACAAATGCCAAACATTGTGAAGGGTCTGCAAAACTAATGCAGTCAAGATATCAAATGACTATGATGGGAGAACTTAGCTATTTTCTGGGACTTCAAGTCAAGAAAAATGAAAAAGGTACTTTAATAAATCAATCCAAGTACACCAGAAATTTTGTGGCACCCCAAAACCTGGGGTCAGGAGTCTCGGAAGCCACGCCATCCAAACTCACACAACTTACACTACAATATGTAAATACTCACGCTTCACGACCCCACACTTATCACACACACACTTACAGGTTATTGTCTTGGAAACGAACCATTATCACTAGAGTATTTTTATTACAACCCAAATATAATTAGTCTTATCGGGGAGTGACCTTTAGGTAAGGTTAGTCCGCCGGCCAAATATACGTTTCTTGTTTCTTACCATACATAAGTCATACTTATAAATAAGCCGAACTATAAAAAACTGAAAACTAATCTAGCTTATTCTGACTACCTGTGGTGCAACACCAAACAACCTACAGAACAACTGGCCATTTCCTACCCATTTCCTGGCTGTGGTTCTCATGCCAGGCATCTTGATTCACTGTTATGTTGGGTCAATTTAAGAAAACAAGTGTGAGCTATAACGCCCAGCATAATAATGTACAGTATGGAAATGACTATATGATAACATCATATATGATATTTATGTTTTATTCGAAAATAGTTTTCCTTGGTGTTACACACCTTCTCACGAAAACAATTATTTAAAGGATTTTAATATCCTGCGAATACCTTAATAGTAATCCTAGCACCAAGGCTTGGGTTACGGTATTGCATCACAATTCCAATTGGAAGAATTAGGACATTCGTTGGAGCCACCGCATATGATGATTAGTCGTACTGCGATAAAAATAACCTTTTCTACTAGTAGAGGGACGACACCTTCACATCTTGGTTATCACCCTTGCCACATACGGGCTATGTGTCCTCATTTCGGGTATACACACACTTTGCAGGTCCATAGGTACATATTGTACCGTTTCCTACGGTACCAGTAGTCTATCCAATACACGAAGTACTTGGATCCTACCCCTCCCTTGTCCTTTAGGAAATCCTATCATATCTCGAGAACTCAAACCACATCGAAGTTCCTCCAAGCGTTTTGCTTGTTGATAGGCATAACTTTACTGTATATATATATATATATGTACTTCCGAAATTTTCGGAGGAAGTACTAAGGATGTGAGTTGACCGTTGTCAACAGATAATTAAATAAGGGGGAAAAGTTTCTCCTTGAAACTATATTCAAAATATTAATAAGTCGGGATAATATTCACCGACGATCTGAAATTATTCGAATGGTATTCCGAAATCAGAAAGTATGTTTTAAATCAGGATCTATGATTTTTAAATCAATAATAAACCCTTTAATAAATAATTAAATGATAATCGTTAATAATCAAACCTCGAATGAGTTTACTCTTTAAAAGATTATTTAAAATAATATTCCTCAACTAGTTTGTGTCTACATAATTAATTAATCTATAATGATTAATCGATTTTGAAATAATTAATCGTTGGAGTATACTACTCCCATAATAAAGAATAAGTATATACTATTTATTATTCGAACAATAAAATATAGTTGAGGGAATATGATCGTTGGGAAATTGTTTTAATAAAAGTTCGAGGTGTTTTAATGTTTCGTAAGTGGATGATGAGTCCCTTTAAAAACGTACTATTATGGACTTATAACCGTCCTATAAAATCATTGAAAATGATTCCCGGGTTTTATCTTAAATCCCGACCGATTCTCGGTCTTATATAATACGTCACGCTTAAAGCGAAATAACATTTCACGATATATACTTTATCGTACAACATCGCTATATTATGTGAAATTCAACAACTATGTATCATGGCAAGCATGGTATTTATGCAATGATATTAAAACAATCCTTTCACAACACAATAGTAAATATGGAGTTGGGTTCGTAAACTTGCCTGAGTATCTCGAGGTGGAGGATGCTCTATGTTCCGCTCGGAAATCTATAACCATAAACACATTTCATTTCGTTAGGTTCCGTTCTAATTTATGGCAACCCGCACTCATGCGCTACTTATTATGCACCCTCTCAACTTACACTACCCTTATCATTCCTTTAAGTCGTATTCACATTATGGTCACTTCATTTTCCTAAGTATCTTAGGTTCATTCTTATTATCGCCGTCCGCTCCGCTTATGGATCCTCACGGTTTCTACTCGCGCGGTCTCGGCTCCGATATTTTTATAAAATTGAGAAATCATTATTTTCACTTGAAATTTTTATGGAAGTTAGGAAACTCAATATGTTACTCTATGTAAAAATCTCATGATTTATGAACACTTTGAAGTCTATCCTTTATATTTTCAAAATCGTAATTCGTAGCAGTTTTTGTCGCGTAAATCACTTTTAGTAAAGCGATCATAACTTTTGATCCACAAATCGGAATCAAGCGATTCAAGCGCCTAAACGATCCTTATAAAATTTTATATCCTAAAAAAGGTTATTTTTCAAGAAAATACAGTTTACAACTTCGGGACTTTCTGCAGAAACTTAAAGTTACGATTTGTTGGTTTTAACGAAGTTACGTTTACGATCGGGGTTTCGTTTACGCCCTAACTCTTTACACAACCACCAACGATCATCATATCATCATCAACACACAAAATACTCTCAAGAACATCATGTTCTTGAGGCAACAACAACCAACCTTAAATCTACTTAACTTAATCATCAAGATTTCATCAATAAGACCTATTATACTAGGTTTACTACCACATACTAAATGGATCTTAAAAATGAATCTTAAATAAAGTTGGGCCAAAGATTTTTACCTTTATTGAAATCTTGAGATGTGTTCTTGAGGATGGTGGAGTCTTGGAAGTGCTTGGTATGATTTTTAGAACCTAAAACCACCATTGAAATCAAGAAACCAAAGAGAGGTTACTATTCATACTATTCATTAGTGAGTTTCTGGAATTTATTCTACCGATCAAACCTTGATAAAAAGAGATGAAAGAATTTTCTTACCTTAGTTTAGTTGCTAGGAGGCTTGAGAATTAATTTGGTGATTTTACAAGAGCTAGAACTTGGAGTTTTTGAATTGGATTTCCCCTTTTTCTTCAATATGGCCGAATGGAACAAAGTGATGGGGGGGGTATTTATACTCCTCTTGGTTTCTTCTCTTGGATGCTTTGCTAGGTTGCTTCTAGGAAGATGAGGTGATATCTTTGCAATTGATTTTATTCTCCTAGTATAGCATTCGAGGTTGATTCTTGGTTGCATATCTTAGGGACAAATCATTGAAGCTTACTATGTTACAAGCTAAACTACAAGGTTAGCTTCCTTAGCACACTATTTTACTAGCTAGCTTGATCATCTTATGGTTAGCTCACTATTTGATGAAGTAACTATGGTTACTTCCTTACCATGGTTAAGTTAGTGCGTTACGTTTATTTAATCGTTTACACGTTCGCTCGGTTATTTAAACGTTCTCCGTAATACTTACTCGTAATTGGTTTGCGAAGTAATTCCTTTCGTATTTATTCCCTATATTTTTATTTATACTACTTGAATATAAATCCGTAGGATTTTAATCTCGTAATTATATGTGATTTACGTAATCCTCGATAAGTCGTAAATACAGTCATTTTTCAAAGTTCGTTTTCTTCGAAAACTAATAGCGTTTACATACACTCATTTAGTACGTATAGTCGTAATATCGACTCCGAAACTCATTTTCTCATGCACTACATAGTGTGGGCTCAAAAGTTTTTCCCGTGTGTCAGGGTTACTATTCATTAAACGTTTTACAAGGTCTTAAAAATTTGAGTTATTACAGTCTTCCCCTCTAACAAGGATTCCGTCCCGGAATCAATTAGAAAATAAGTGGGCATATCTATTCCTCATTGTGTCTTCAAGTTCCCAAGTTGATTCCTCAACATTTTAATTTCTCCATAAGATCCTAACCAGCTTTACAATTTTGTTCCTCAGCACTTGTTCTTTCTGGTCCATTATCCTTACTGGCTGCTCGATGTAGGTCAGGTCTGGTTATAAATCTACATGCTCGTACTTTATTACATGTCGTGCATCTGCATGGTATTTCCTTAATATGGACACGTGAAACACGTTGTGCACTTGTTACAAGTTAGAAGGCAAGGCGAGCTCGTGAGCTAGAGGTCCTATTCTCCTCAAAATTTCAAAGGGTCCTATGAATCTGGGACTCAGCTTCCCTTTCTTTCCAAATCTCATCACTCCTTTCCACGGAGATACCTTAAATAGCACAGTCCCTATCCTTCCTGGTCTGGTCGGCGTACTTCTTTTGTCTGTCCTGGGCTGCTACCAGTCTTTTCCTGATGAGTCCTACCATTTCTCTGGTTTGCTGGACTAACTCTGGTCCTAATATCTTGTGTTCTCCAACTTCATCCCAACACAGGGGAGAGCGACATCTTCTTCTGTAAAGAGCTTCATACGAGGGCATTCCTATGCTGGCGTGATAGCTATTGTTGTAAGCAAATTCGATCAGGGGTAGGTGGTCATCCCAATTTCCTTTGAAATTAATGGCACATACTCGTAGGATATCTTCTAGGGTCTGAATAGTCCTCTCGCTTTGTCCATCAGTCTGGGGCTGGTAAGCGGTACTCATGTTTAGTCTGGTGCCTACGCATTCCTGGAAGCTTCTCCAAATTCGGGAATTAAACCTTGGGTCTCTATCTGACACTATGGCTACAGGAACGTCGTGTCTTACTATAATTTCCTTCAAGTAAATATCTACAAACTTGTCTATGGTGTATCTTTCATTGATTGGTAGGAAGTGTGCGGACTTGGTCAATCTATCTATGATAACCCATATGGCATCATGATTGGTCTTTGTTCTTGGTAAGCCTGTCACAAAATCCATGTCTATATGCTCATATTTCCATTCCGGAATCTCTAGGGGTCGTAATAGTCCACTAGGTCGCTGATGTTCAGCCTTCACTCTGTGGCATGTCAAGCACTTGCTGACCCACTCTGCTACTTCTCTTTTCATATTAGGCCACCAATAATATTCCTTAAGGTCACGGTACATTTTCATACTTCCTGGGTGGATTAAATATCTAGAGCTGTGCCCTTCGTGCAACAGCTCATCCTTTAACTCTTGCACACTTGGAATCCAAATTCGGGACGCATACCTCATGATCCCTTTCTCATCCTTCTCGCATCTCACTTCTTCACCGGTCAATGCTCCTCTTTCCTCACTCATCTTCTTTTCCTGACATACTCGTATCTTTTCAGCCAGCTCTGGCACTAGCTTAATCTCATATAATCCTTCTGTTCCCCTACCGGTCATCCTCACGTCAATTTCCATCTTCTCAAATTCCTTAATCAACTCCTCCGATGTCATTATAATCTTGTGTCTTTCCTTCCTACTAAGGGCGGCAACCACCACATTGGCTTTACCCGGCTGATATAAAATTTCACAGTCGTAGTCTTTTATCAACTCTAACCATCTCCTCTGTCTCATGTTCAGTTCCTTTTGAGTAAAAATATATTTGAGGCTTTTATGGTCAGTGTAGATCTCGCATTTCTCACCGTATAGGTAGTGTCTCCAAATTTTCAGGGCAAACACTAAAGCTGCTAATTCTAGATCATGCGTAGGGTATCTGCTCTCATATTCCTTCAATTGTCGAGAGGCATACACTATAACTTTGCCGTGCTGCATTAGTACACATCATAATCCTTTAAGCGATGCGTCACTGTATATCACAAACTCTCCCTTTCCATCGGGAAGAGCGGGCATTGGTGCTGACACCAGCCTCCTTTTCAGTTCTTGAAAACTCTCCTCACATTTCTCTATCCATACAAACTTTTCTGTCTTTCGGGTAAGTCTAGTCAGTGGATCGGCTATCTTAGCAAAGTCTTGCATGAATCTTCGGTAATATCCTGCTAAACCCACAAAACTCCTAACCTCCGTTGGGGTAGTTGGTCTTTCCCAATTGGATATCGCCTCTATCTTGGCAGGGTCAACTAAAACTCCTTTGCTACTCACCACATGTCCTAAAAACTGAACTTCTCTCAACCAAAACTTACATTTCGAGAATTTGGCATACAATTTCTCATTCTTCAAGATTTCTAAGACTATCCTTAAATGTTCTGCGTGTTCTTACTCTGTCCTTGAGTAGATCAGAATATCATCTATAAAAACTATCACACATATATCCAGGTACTTTTTGAACACCCTGTTCGTAATTCGCAGGGTTCAACAAGCAATCGATATATCAAATCCATAAAGGCTGCTGGTGCATTGGTTAACCCAATCGACATAACTAAGAACTCATAATGTCCATACCTAGTGTAAAAAGCAGTCTTCGGTATATCTTCCGGTTTGATTTTCAATTGGTGATATCCTGTTCTTAAATCTATTTTGGAAAAATATACAGTTCCCTTGAGTTGGTCGAATAGGTCATCAATTCTGGGGAGAGGGTACCTATTCTTAATAATCAGCTTATTCAGCTCTCGATAGTCTATGTATAATCTCATACTGCCATCCTTTTTCTTTACGAATAGTACTGGCACTCCCCATGGCGACACACTGGGCCTTATCATTCCATTATCTAATAACTCTTGCAGTTGAGAAGCTAGTTCCTTCATCTCAACTGGGGCTAGCTTATATGGGGCCTTGGATACTGGTACCGTTCCTGGTGCTAACTCTATAGCGAACTCTATTTCTCGGTCAGGTGGCAATCCTGGTAAGTTCTCTGGAAATACATCCTCGAATTCATTTACTACGGGTATGTCCTGTATATTAGGGGCTTCCTTCTTGGTATCTACCACATAAGCCAAATAGGCCTCGTTACCTTTCCTTAACAATCTATTTGCATGTAGCATGGTTAAAATTTTTTGGTTCTGTCATTGACCTTTAAACACAACTTCTTTTTCATTCTGCACTCTTATCTTTACTTTCTTCCGTTCATAATCTATTTATGCTCCGTTACTGGATAACCAATCCATTCCTAAGATTACATCAAATTCTCCTAACGCGAATGGGATTAGGTCAATCTCGAAGATCTTCCCTTCTAATTTCAACTTGCACTTAGGGTGTACTTGATTTACAGGGATTATTTCTCTGTTTGCTATTTCCACTCGTAATATCTCACGTAAGGGTATGTCATTAAGTTTTAACTTTTTAGCAAAATCTTGAGATATAAAAGACTTGGTTGCTTCAGAATCAAATAGGACATTTGCATGTTCGGAATTTAACAAAAGGGTACCTGCTATCACGTCAGTGTTTCGGACAGCATCCTGAACAGTCATGTTGAAGGTCCTAGTAGCTGGGGGTCGGTTGGATGCAGCTTTGTTCATCCCTGAGGCTGGGGGCTTCAACGTTGGGCAATTCTTTCTCATGTGTCCTACCTTTCCATATTGGAAACACGTTACATTGGACCGGGTGTAGATGTTGGCAAGGTGTCCGATTTGGTCACCCCGGTAACATCTCAGAGGGGCTCTTGTCTGGGTACACACTCCAAGGTGTCTCTTCTTACAGGTTTGACACTCTGGTATTGGGGCACGTGGTTGGCTATGAATGTTGCCCTAGATTGTCCGCCGCCCTGGCCAACGCTCTCACTCGGGACCTTTCTGAATCCGGGGCCTCGTACAAGTTGGGACACCGCTCCCCTGACGAACCTGCTCGGAAGGCTCCTGTTCTCGGTTCCTATTCCTTGGCTTTCTATCTTCCTCTTCCTATTTTCCTTTTCCTTCACACTCTGCTCACTGCCAGCTTCAACAATCGAGGCTTTCTGTACTAAGGTGGCATAGTCTGCCAGCTCTAACACTGCTACTCAGTTTTGTATCCACTGTTTCAAACCAAGCTGAAACCTTCGCGCTTTTTTTTCTTCGGTATTCACAAACTCAGGCACAAATCTCGACAACTCAGTAAATTTGGCCTCATATTCTGCCACAGTCATCTTATCCTGTTTCAACTCCAGAAACCTAATCTCCATCTGGGTTTCCATAAACCTAGGGAAGTACTTATCTAAGAACAGTCGGGTGAATCTATCCCATGGAATCACAACATCAGTTTCTAGGTTTCGTTTGGACTCCCACCAGTAGTTAGCTTCTCCCTTCAGCATGTAAGAAGCGAAAATGGTCTTATGTCGTTCCTCAACACCTAGTATCTCGAAGGAATTTTCTATTTCTTTGATCCAGGCTCGTGCTTCAACGGGGTCGGCAGATCCTAGAAACTCTGGGGGTTTGAGAGATTTGAAGGCTCTAAAGGCAGTAGCTACAATCTGTTGGGCAGCATGTGGCTGTGGTGGAATAGGCTGTTGGTTCAGATTTGCTCTTAACAGTTCTATAAATTTATTCATGGGGTTCCCTCCCTGAGGGGTATCCTCAGCCTCTTCTTCTACATATTCTTCCTCATCATATTCATTATAATCTAAGTCTTCTTCACTTTCCTCATTCACTACAGGGACAGGTTCACCTCGTTGTTGGTTAACAGATTCTGCGGGCTGTGCCCTGGTTCCTCTTCTACAGGGTGGCATTGTTCTGATAATGAAAATTGGTCAACATAATTGTAATTATAACAGTTGGATTATTTTATTCGTATGTAAGCATGTCATTTATTATCTAGCAGTTTTTTATAAAGTACAATAATATAGACATCATTTCTTAATAACTGCTTAGATATATATTAATAAGATCTCCCATTTATATCTTGGGGATGAAACAACTAGCCGAATTCATACATGCCTGATTACAATCTATCACTACTAGTTCTAAATACTGAAATGAAAATACATAAGCCGTGTACCCTGAAGGGCTAGGAACGCTAACTACTACTAGCTATCCTATCAAAATTGGTGACAAGTCACCCAGCCTTCTTCAAGGTCTATATCTAGTCACTAATCTCTCAGTCACTATCACTGCGAGTGAGGTCACGCACCCTCCTCATCGCTCCTGCAATCATCAGCTCTGCATTACCTACCGAGATGTATCCTTCCACTGATGTCATCCTCATCTGAACCCTGGTACGGAGCTCGATCCCATCGATCTCTCTACGGGCTATGGCTGGGGAAGCAGCTCTGAAATCTCCTGGGTATCCTAGTCGTGTGGCTCTCTCAGCTGTCAGTGCGTGGCGTAACTCCGCAATGCGAGCATATGCCGCAGTGATCTCAGCGTTAAGCTGACCCACTATCCAGTCGTGTACGGCTATATGCATGGTCGCCGATGGTGGTAGCGGTGAATCTGGGTCACTAGAGGATATGTTATGAACCTCGTGGAACTGTGCGCGTATCGCCTCCTCCTCATCATCATCAGTATAAGACATAGGGCTCTGGATCTCTGGGGGTGGTGTGGTAGAGCGAATAGCCTGGTGAGGGTACATCTCTACATCTCTCCATACTACGCCATTAGCTATGGGGACAGGAAGCTCAGTCTCCTCCTCTAGGACATCCTCAATAGGGTCATCATCTGAATCATCAATTGGTGTGCTCTCTGGATCGGTAATAGGATCACGCTCAGGAATCATGACATCATCAACAGGATCAACCTCCCTCCTAGGCTTCACTGGTACCTGACACAATAGGCAAGGTGTTACTAACTTAGAGTTGGAATTCCCTTGAGGGTAAAACAGTAAAGACTACCCGTGTAGCCCGACGACGAACTCGACTTGAGCTCTAATTGATTATTTTATTATTCTTATGTCTACGTATTTTATATCCTATCGTTTCCAAGATTTGATAACCTGGCTCTGATACCATTTCTGTGGCGCCCCAAAACCCGGGGTCAGGAGTCTCAGAAGCCACGTCATCCAAACTCACACAACTCACAGTACAATATGTAAATACTCACGCTTCACGACCCCACACTTATCACACATACACTTACAGGTTATTGTCTTGGAAATGAACCATCATCACTAGAGTAATTTTATTACAACCCAAATATAATTAGTCTTACCGGGGAGTGACCTTTAGGTAAGGTTAGTCCGCCGGCCAAATATACGTTTCCCGTTTCTTACCTTATATAAGTCATACTTATAAATAAGCCGAACTATAAACAACTGAAAACTAATCCAGCTTATTCTGACTACCTGTGGTGTAGCACCAAACAACCTACGGAACAGCTGGCCATTTCCTACCCGTTTCCTGGCTGTGGTTCTCATGGCAGGCATCTTGATTTACTGTTGTATTGTGTCAATTTAATAAAACAAGTGTGAGCTATAATGCCCAGCATAATAATGTACAGTATGGAAATGACTGTATGATAACATCATATATGATAATTATGTTTTATTCGAAAATAGTTTTCCTTGGTGTTACACACCTTCTCACGAAAACAATTCTTTAAAGGATTTTAATATCCTGCGAATACCTTAATAGTAATCCCAGCACCTAGGCTTGGGTTACGGTATTGCATCACAGTTCCAATTTGAAGAATTAGGACATTCGTTGGAGCCACCGCATACGATGATCAGTCGTACTGCGATAAAAGTAACCTTTTCTACTAGTAGAGGGATGAGACCTTCACATCTTGGTTATCACCCTTGCCGCATACGGGCTATGTGTCCTCATTTCGGGTATACACACACTTCGCAGGTCCATAGGTACATATTGTACCGTCCCCTACGGTACCAGTAGTCTATCCAATACATGAAGTACTTGGATCCTACCCCTCCCTTGTCCTTTAGGAAATCCTATCATATCTCGAGAACTCGAACCACATCGAAATTCCTCCAAGCGTTTTGCTGGTTATAGACATAGCTTTACTGTATATATATATATATTGTAATATCCCCTATTTTCAAATATTATTATTATTATTAATTGGAATTATTTATGTGATTTTAGGTGAATTTTGGTGAATTATCTGATAAGTGGAATTGATGTTTGGGTGTTTATATGTGATATTATTTGAGTATTTGAATTTTTGTATGTCTAGAATAAAATATAGATAATTGTGATATTTTTCTGGTAATTTTTGGACTGTTAGATGATTTTATATTAATTTATGAATTATTAATTATTTTCTGAATAATTACCAAAATTATTTTATAAAGCCGAGAATCGTCCGAATTCAACCGTTTTTGCGTTTTTACAACCCGAAACTTTTCCGAAAACTCCTTCCTAACCTAATCTGGTAATTCCGGACATTTTCCGTGTTTTGACTTTTTCGATCCGGATTACGGTTTGACCCGTGCGCGGCCCGGCGCAAGATTTTCGATACGATAGTTATTTCGGTAATCAATAAAACCCGTATTTTCGAGAGACGGGATATTTTTATATTATTCTCGTATATAATATTTTATAAAAAGCTCGGTTTTGATAATTATCCAATTTTGGTATTAAATCGGATCGTTATTGCAGTTACTTAGCGGCTAAGCAACTAATTTAATGATCCAAAATGATCCAAAACGATCCAGAACGATCCAATATTCCATAAATATAAATAGCCTATTTCTTATTTCGTTTATTCCGTTTATTCATTTGCAACCAGTTAAAACACCGTAAATACAGAGAAAAACTCGAGAAAACCGATACGTTTCCGAGAATCAAACACACGAACGAAGGCGTTATCGAACTCCGATTCGGGCGTGCAGCATATCAAAACGAAGCTCTCGGAATCCTCTATCTGAATCAATCATCAGTTTCCTTCCAGAAATCACAGTAATTTTCTTATTTAATTATTTATATTCGAATTATTTGATAATTAAATTACGAATTTTTGTTCTTGATGTTGTTGATGTGATTTGATGATTCCATGTTGTAGAGCATGTTTTTCTGGTCAATTTGGTATATTATATGTCAAAAATAGAGTTCAATATCATATAGAAATTAAGGTTTGAATTTTCTGGAAATTATTTGAATATGTGTTCTTGGTGTTCTTGAGAAATTCTGAAAATCAAAGTCAATTTTGAAGGCGTTATTGAACACCAAATCACAAGTATTTGTGACCGTTGTGAAGCCCTTGATGAGAGATATATGTTCGTACTCATATCATCAACAGAGGATGATTATTGTGAAAATTTCATTTTTTTCAATTTAGACCCGATTTTGATTCTTGATTTCTGGGTTGTTTTGATCGTTTTAGATGTTAGTAATAGATTGCATATAGTCTCAGCATCATTTTTCTATACAGCACATCGAAAATGGTTTAGAAATCATCGAAATCGGTGTTAGCCGGAGTTGAAGCTCAATCGTCGGCTTCAATGGAGGTTTTGGCCGGCGATGAGGTTTCCGTTTTGTGTCATCGAAGTTGAGGCTGAATCTGTGTTTCTGGGAGTTAGTCGAGTGAGTTTGGTAAAGAATCAGGGCTGTTGCGTGTTGTTTATGGGCAAAACGGAGTCTCGCCGGAACCGGTGAACTCGACGGAATCTGTAGATGATCCGGCGTGTTCTTCGTGTTCTTGGCGACCCGATAACCCGGTTGCCTGACCCGATTTCGACCCACATTTGATTCTATTTTCCCCAATTAAAAATCCAGAAATCTGTTTGTGCAGATTTTCTTTTAATAATAATTCAAAATTCTTTTATTAATTACAAAAATTCATTTGTTTAATTTTGAAATTCATTATTTATTATTCTGAAAATTTATTTTAATTCAAAAATAAATCCAAATTATTTAGTTAATTAATTTTAGTTGATAATTAATTATTTAATTAGTCAATTAATTTAAATATTAATTGATTAATTAATTGAATTAGTTATTAATTAATTTTAATGGATTATTTAATTAGATTTAATTATTTATCTTTGATTTAAAAATTTCTGAAAAATAGTTTCGAGCTTTAAAATATTATTTTAAATTATTTTACAGGCTCAATAATTCTTATAAAATTATTTCGAGTGTTCGAGCACTATTATTTAGTTATAAATGATTCGGAGACTTGTTTTAATTCCGAAAAATGTTCAAAAATTCATATTAAATAAACCGTTCGTCCGTTTAATATGAAACGAACGCGTACAGACTCAGAAAAATATTCCGCTTTCATTAAAAATACTTTCGAGACCCAAATCCTTTTTGTTCGAAAGGTCGTTTGTTTTACAAGTTATTCTGAGTCGATTATTGATATATAAATCACATTTTTGATCTGATTTCAGTTTTAAACGTATTGAGTCGAACCTTCTGATGAACTGAGTCATATGTGATATGAATTATGTGATACGTGGATTATGTGCTTATGTGCTATGTGAATTATGTGTGTGTGTGTGGATTAAGAGTCCTGTGTTTGTCTGTTATATTTATATGTGGGCTATCGTATGGGTAGACGATAGGGTTTTGACGCGCCGTTCGTCAAGTAATTATCATTTAGACAATTAAAGTTGTATCTTTTAATTATAGATGCGGATCATTCGAGTTGATCAAGACAAGACGTTGGATAAAGAATGAAATGGAATGGTATTGGATATCTGGCTTCTAGCAATTGCATGAGCAGTATATCAGTAAAGTGTTGAAAAGAAGGACGGTGATGTTTTGAGACAGAATGTCAGAATAGATATGGTTTTGCGAGTGTGACTAACTGCTTAAAACCCAAAGGCAAGTACCCCTGACTTCACTTATCATTCAAGTGACGTTTATTTCGAATTATATTATGCAAGTATTGCTTTCCCTATTCTCAGTTTAGAATTGATAAACGTTTTACATATCGCTAAATTAAATAATTCTGTTTATGCAAATACTCATCAGTTATTCTATATTCAGAATAGTCAAATGATTTTACTTATCCAATTTCTGGATTTATAAATGTTTTGGATTTTTAGAAAAGTGATTTGGTTGTGAATATTCCTACCCAAGAATTGGGGGAATAAAATTATTTCGGGTGTCGAATATTATGACCCCTTTTTCAATAAAATGTTTTGAGATTTGATGGTTACTGGTAGCGTAAGAGGCCGAGGCACCGGTCCAGCGTGAGCTATTATACAGAAGTGCAATACGGAAGTGTAATATCTTACAAGGCTTGTTATGCCTTTTCTTGGCGCCCTATAGGTACCGTATGGCTGCGGAATACGGGTAGTACCTATATTTACGGTATGGCTGCGGGATACCGGTGTTGTTTCGTGACTGATCATCAGGAACAGCATAGTGCATAATTGGTTCCAATCTAAATAGATATCTAAAATTCCTTATTGTTTTGATATTCATAGAATAAATGATTTATCAACTGTTTCTGTTTTGGAATAATGGTAAAATGCAGTTTTGATTCGGATTCTGATTTATGCTGATACTTACGTTGTTGTTAATATTAAAGGTGGTATTAGTATAGATGATTGATGTTGACTTCAGTATGGAATGTTGTGAGCATCAAAGTTCGTATTGATATCTAATTTGATATGACAACAAAATAAGTATTAATATCAAGAGTTGAGTTTTGAGTAAATTTTATGATTCAATCCATAATCATTGTTTCATGTTATTGTGGTTTACGATATTTCCGTAAACACTATTTTACGAGTTTTATTCTCGTTATGATTCAAAGTATTGCTGAAGCACGTCGCTGGAAAATATAAAAAGGGTTTTTGAATACAATTAAGGAATCAATTATGGGGTTCCACTACTAAAATTTTATGATTCAGCAATTATGATTTTTAAATGTTCTGCGCTGATGCAGATGTCGGTTTTATATCAAACGACCCTATATTTACTATAATAAACTTGCTGAGCATTTCTTTCGCTCATACTTGCCTGTTTTCAAATTTAACCTCCAGTGAGGATTAGCTTGCGCTGTTTAGCTGCGTAATTCGAGGAAGCAAAGAAGAAGCTTTTGGAAGGTGGTTGGTCCAGGGTTTGCGGACTAGTGTAAGTTTTATTGTATAAAGTTGTTTATATTATATTATATTATAGTTTTGTATTTTATTTGGGCCTAGTATACTTCATTTCGAAGTTATACTAGTGGGTTTAGTTTTGAGTTTGAGATTTATTGAAAAGAGTTTTAGAAGAAAGTGAGAAAAATTATTTGTAGAATTTGGATATCTTGTTTCTAGAACTGTAACCTTAAAAGATCTTGGATTAGTTTGGGGTCATTTATGCTAAATATCTTCCGCTGGCATTTATTTATTGATTAAACAGGCTGATTTGGATTGAGGTTTCATAGTGACGACCAAATCCTCTGACCCCGGATTTGGGGCGTGACAGGTTGGTATCAGAGCTGAGGTTATAGTGAACTAGAAACGAGAGTGTGTAGGAGTGTGTATAGCTATGTGAGGACGTTTGAGCTCATATCGAGTTCCTGTTGGACTATTGGATATAGTACCGACGAATAAGTTAAGATAGGCGTATTCGTTTAAGATGGTTGTGTTGAGCTGGATGGAACTCCTGGCAGTTGCAAACTTCTATGGTGGAATCTTTCGAGGCTACTACGTTTTGACGACGATGAAGATTATCGATATCCTTGGAACATGAAGAAGCGTCTAGAATCAGATGGCGAGTCAACTGGAGAGTTTAAATTGAAGATAAATATTAAGACTTTGGCAATACCTTTTCTTTCTATAATTCCTTTTGACATCTCTCAAAAAGAAGTAATTGTTAGAGGATATATTCCCTAACACTCATTTTCAATCATATTTGTGTTTTAAATGTGCCGGAGTCTGTCATGAAGCCTATTTTTCAGGTTTTGATAGCTCTGTCAAGTTATTATAATTTAACTTCCACTTTTCTTATTTGGTGGATAGTTTCTTGGTAATGTGACACCACTTGCTCATTTGGTGCCAAAATTTTGTTCTCTGGATTCTATTCCTTCAGAATTATCAGCTTTGAAATCTTTCCAATTGTATTCATTTGATCTTGGATTCCTTTGATATTCTCTTATTCTGACTGAGATGAACAACCCTAACTATAGGGGACGCAAGATATACCTGTCTGTGTGATAGGAGTTGGATGGGACGCCATCACTTGTGTGTGTTGTGAATACATGAAGGTTAACAACCTTTAGTAGTGTCTTAATTTGGACACGCAATACCAAGTTCGTTTGATCATATTGATCTCTCAGTTATTATTTCATTTCAACAATACTTTTTCTCCAATTCAGATTCTATCCTGTTATGATATGAAATTCTTTTCTTTTCTATGATTTTATCATTTCAAATATTCGAAGGTATGCCAATCAAGTTAAGTTGAGTATCCTGGTCAAGTCAAAGTAAGGCGGTGTGACGGAAAGTTGGTTAGAAAACCCTTAGTGCTTTCTTCTGCTGATTCCGAGGACGGAATCCTTATAAGGTGGGTAGATTGTAATATCCCCTATTTTCAAATATTATTATTATTATTATTAATTGGAATTATTTATGTGATTTTAGGTGAATTTTGGTGAATTATCTGATAAGTGGAATTGATGTTTGGGTGTTTATATGTGATATTATTTGAGTATTTGAATTTTTATATGTCTAGAATAAAATATAGATAATTGTGATATTTTTCTGGTAATTTTTGGACTGTTAGATGATTTTATATTAATTTATGAATTATTAATTATTTTCTGAATAATTACCAAAATTATTTTATAAAGCCGAGAATCGTCCGAATTCAACCGTTTTTGCGTTTTTACAACCCGAAACTTTTCCGAAAACTCCTTCCTAACCTAATCTGGTAAATCCGGACATTTTCCGTGTTTTGACTTTTTCGATCCGGATTACGGTTTGACCCGTGCGCGGCCCGGCGCAAGATTTTCGATACGATAGTTATTTCGGTAATCAATAAAACCCGTATTTTCGAGAGACGGGATATTTTTATATTATTCTCGTATATAATATTTTATAAAAAGCTCGGTTTTGATAATTATCCAATTTTGGTATTAAATCGGATCGTTATTGCAGTTACTTAGCGGCTAAGCAACTAATTTAATGATCCAAAATGATCCAAAACGATCCAGAACGATCCAATATTCCATAAATATAAATAGCCTATTTCTTATTTCGTTTATTCCGTTTATTCATTTGCAACCAGTTAAAACACCGTAAATACAGAGAAAAACTCGAGAAAACCGATACGTTTCCGAGAATCAAACACACGAACGAAGGCGTTATCGAACTCCGATTCGGGCGTGCAGCATATCAAAACGAAGCTCTCGGAATCCTCTATCTGAATCAATCATCAGTTTCCTTCCAGAAATCACAGTAATTTTCTTATTTAATTATTTATATTCGAATTATTTGATAATTAAATTACGAATTTTTGTTCTTGATGTTGTTGATGTGATTTGATGATTCCATGTTGTAGAGCATGTTTTTCTGGTCAATTTGGTATATTATATGTCAAAAATAGAGTTCAATATCATATAGAAATTAAGGTTTGAATTTTCTGGAAATTATTTGAATATGTGTTCTTGGTGTTCTTGAGAAATTCTGAAAATCAAAGTCAATTTTGAAGGCGTTATTGAACACCAAATCACAAGTATTTGTAACCGTTGTGAAGCCCTTGATGAGAGATATATGTTCGTACCCATATCATCAACAGAGGATGATTATTGTGAAAATTTCATTTTTTTCAATTTAGACCCGATTTTGATTCTTGATTTCTGGGTTGTTTTGATCGTTTTAGATGTTAGTAATAGATTGCATATAGTCTCAGCATCATTTTTCTATACAGCACGTCGAAAACGGTTTAGAAATCATCGAAATCGGTGTTAGCCGGAGTTGAAGCTCAATCGTCGGCTTCAATGGAGGTTTTGGCCGGCGATGAGGTTTCCGTTTTGTGTCATCGAAGTTGAGGCTGAATCTGTGTTTCTGGGAGTTAGTCGAGTGAGTTTGGTAAAGAATCAGGGCTGTTGCGTGTTGTTTATGGGCAAAACGGAGTCTCGCCGGAACCGGTGAACTCGACGGAATCTGCAGATGATCCGGCGTGTTCTTCGTGTTCTTGGCGACCCGATAACCCGGTTGCCTGACCCGATTTCGACCCACATTTGATTCTATTTTCCCCAATTAAAAATCCAGAAATCTGTTTGTGCAGATTTTCTTTTAATAATAATTCAAAATTCTTTTATTAATTACAAAAATTCATTTGTTTAATTTTGAAATTCATTATTTATTATTCTGAAAATTTATTTTAATTCAAAAATAAATCCAAATTATTTAGTTAATTAATTTTAGTTGATAATTAATTATTTAATTAGTCAATTAATTTAAATATTAATTGATTAATTAATTGAATTAGTTATTAATTAATTTTAATGGATTATTTAATTAGATTTAATTATTTATCTTTGATTTAAAAATTTCTGAAAAATAGTTTCGAGCTTTAAAATATTATTTTAAATTATTTTACAGGCTCAATAATTCTTATAAAATTATTTCGAGTGTTCGAGCACTATTATTTAGTTATAAATGATTCGGAGACTTGTTTTAATTCCGAAAAATGTTCAAAAATTCATATTAAATAAACCGTTCGTCCGTTTAATATGAAACGAACGCGTACAGACTCAGAAAAATATTCCGCTTTCATTAAAAATACTTTCGAGACCCAAATCCTTTTTGTTCGAAAGGTCGTTTGTTTTACAAGTTATTCTGAGTCGATTATTGATATATAAATCACATTTTTGATCTGATTTCAGTTTTAAACGTATTGAGTCGAACCTTCTGATGAACTGAGTCATATGTGATATGAATTATGTGATACGTGGATTATGTGCTTATGTGCTATATGAATTATGTGTGTGTGTGTGGATTAAGAGTCCTGTGTTTGTCTGTTATATTTATATGTGGGCTATCGTATGGGTAGACGATAGGGTTTTGACGCGCCGTTCGTCAAGTAATTATCATTTAGACAATTAAAGTTGTATCTTTTAATTATAGATGCGGATCATTCGAGTTGATCAAGACAAGACGTTGGATAAAGAATGAAATGGAATGGTATTGGATATCTGGCTTCTAGCAATTGCATGAGCAGTATATCAGTAAAGTGTTGAAAAGAAGGACGGTGATGTTTTGAGACAGAATGTCAGAATAGATATGGTTTTGCGAGTGTGACTAACTGCTTAAAACCCAAAGGCAAGTACCCCTGACTTCACTTATCATTCAAGTGACGTTTATTTCGAATTATATTATGCAAGTATTGCTTTCCCTATTCTCAGTTTAGAATTGATAAACGTTTTACATATCGCTAAATTAAATAATTCTGTTTATGCAAATACTCATCAGCTATTCTATATTCAGAATAGTCAAATGATTTTACTTATCCAATTTCTGGATTTATAAATGTTTTGGATTTTTAGAAAAGTGATTTGGTTGTGAATATTCCTACCCAAGAATTGGGGGAATAAAATTATTTCGGGTGTCGAATATTATGACCCCTTTTTCAATAAAATGTTTTGAGATTTGATGGTTACTGGTAGCGTAAGAGGCCGAGGCACCGGTCCAGCGTGAGCTATTATACAGAAGTGCAATACGGAAGTGTAATATCTTACAAGGCTTGTTATGCCTTTTCTTGGCGCCCTATAGGTACCGTATGGCTGCGGAATATGGGTAGTACCTATATTTACGGTATGGCTGCGGGATACCGGTGTTGTTTCGTGACTGATCATCAGGAACAACATAGTGCATAATTGGTTCCAATCTAAATAGATATCTAAAATTCCTTATTGTTTTGATATTCATAGAATAAATGATTTATCAACTATTTCTGTTTTGGAATAATGGTAAAATGCAGTTTTGATTCAGATTCTGATTTATGCTGATACTTACGTTGTTGTTAATATTAAAGGTGGTATTAGTATAGATGATTGATGTTGACTTCAGTATGGAATGTTGTGAGCATCAAAGTTCGTATTGATATCTAATTTGATATGACAACAAAATAAGTATTAATATCAAGAGTTGAGTTTTGAGTAAATTTTATGATTCAATCCATAATCATTGTGGTTTACGATATTTCCGTAAACACTGTTTTACGAGTTTTATTCTCGTTATGATTCAAAGTATTGCTGAAGCACGTCGCTGGAAAATATAAAAAGGGTTTTTGAATACAATTAAGGAATCAATTATGGGGTTCCACTACTAAAATTTTATGATTCAGCAATTATGATTTTTAAATGTTCTGCGCTGATGCAGATGTCGGTTTTATATCAAACGACCCTATATTTACTGTAATGAACTTGCTGAGCATTTCTTTCGCTCATACTTGCCTGTTTTCAAATTTAACCTCCAGTGAGGATTAGCTTGCGCTGTTTAGCTGCGTAATTCGAGGAAGCAAAGAAGAAGCTTTTGGAAGGTGGTTGGTCCAGGGTTTGCGGACTAGTGTAAGTTTTATTGTATAAAGTTGTTTATATTATATTATATTATAGTTTTGTATTTTATTTGGGCCTAGTATACTTCATTTCGAAGTTATACTAGTGGGTTTAGTTTTGAGTTTGAGATTTATTGAAAAGAGTTTTAGAAGAAAGTGAGAAAAATTATTTGTAGAATTTGGATATCTTGTTTCTAGAACTGTAACCTTAAAAGATCTTGGATTAGTTTGGGGTCATTTATGCTAAATATCTTCCGCTGGCATTTATTTATTGATTAAACAGGCTGATTTGGATTGAGGTTTCATAGTGACGACCAAATCCTCTGACCCCGGATTTGGGGCGTGACATATATGTACTTCCGAAAGTTTCGGAGGAAGTACTAAGGATGTGAGTTGACCGTTGTCAACATATAATTAAATAAGGGGGAAAAGTTTCTCCTTGAAACTATATTCAAAATATTAATAAGTCGGGATAATATTTACCGACGATCTGAAATTATTCGAATGGTATTCCGAAATCAGAAAGTATGTTTTAAATCAGGATCTATGATTTTTAAATCAATAATAAACCCTTTAATAAATAATTAAATGATAATCGATAATAATCAAACCTCGAATGAGTTAAATCTCTAAAAGATTATTTAAAATAATATTCCTCAACTAGTTTGTGTCTACATAATTAATTAATCTATAATTATTAATCGGTTTTGAAATAATTAATCATTGGAGTATACTACTCCCATAATAAAGAATAAGTATACAGTATTTATTATTCGAACAATAAAATATAGTTGAGGGAATATGATCGTTGGGAAATTGTTTTGATAAAAGTTCGAGGTGTTTTAATATTTTTGAAGTGGACGATGAGTCCCTTTAAAAATGTACTATTATGGACTTATAACCGTCCTATAATATCACTGGAAATGATTCCCGGGTTTTATCTTAAATCCCCACCGATTCTCGGACTTATATAATACGTCACGCTTAAAGCGAAATAACATTTCACGATATATACTTTATCGTACAACATCGCTATATTATGCGAAATTCAACAACTATGTATCATGGCAAGCATGGTATTTATGCAATGATATTAAAACAATCCTTTCACAACACAATAGTAAATATGGAGTTGGGTTCGTAAACTTGCCTGAGTATCTCGAGGTGGAGGATGCTCTATGTTCCGCTCGGAAATCTATAACCATAAACACATTTCATTTCGTTAGGTTCCGTTCTAATTTACGGCAACCCGCACTCATGCGCTACTTATTATGAACCCTCTCAACTTACACTACCCGTATCATTCCTTTAAGTCGTATTCACATTATGGTCACTTCATTTTCCTAAGTATCTTAGGTTCATTCTTATTATCGCCGTCGGCTCCGCTTATGGATCCTCACAGTTTCTACTCGCGCGGTCTCGGCTCCAATATTTTTATAAAATTGAGAAATCATTATTTTCACTTGAAATTTTTATGGCAGTTAGTAAACTCAATATGTTACTCTCTGTAAAAAATCTCATGATTTATGAATACTTTGAAGTCTATCCTTTATATTTTCAAAGTTCGTAATTCGTAGCAGTTTTTGTTGCGTAAATCACTTTTAGTAAAACGATCATAACTTTTGATCCTAAACGATCCTTATAACATTGTCTATCCTAAACAAAGGTTATTTTTTCAAGAAACTACAGTTTACAACTTCGGGACTTTCTGCAGAAACTTAAAGTTACGATTTGTTGGTTTTAACGAAGTTACGTTTACGATCGGGGTTTCATTTACGCCCTAAATCTTTACACATCCACGAACAATCATCATATCATCATCAACACACAAACTCCTCTCAAGAACATCATGTTCTTAAGGCAACAACAACCAACCTTAAATCTACTTAACTTAATCATCAAGATTTCATCAATAACACCCATTATACTAGGTTTACTACCACATACTAAATGGATCTTAAAATTGAATCTTAAATAAAGTTGGTGTAACACCCCCAGATCCGGGGTCAGGGATCCGGGTCGTCACGGTCTTTCTTTCCCCAATATCACTTCACTTAATTAATAATAAATAACCTTATGTTGTGACCCCACACTAACACACACCACAACCCGTTATAGTCTCAGAGATAAAATTGAAATAAGTACAAGTCCTTGAATCCACAATTAAAAGTTATTACAACCCAAAATGATTACTTGATAAATTTACAGTTAATTGCCATTATCTGCCACAAGTTATAATTATACATAATTGATTCTCAAAAGTAGAATGCCTGATCTACCAATAGATCTACCTCTGCAGCTATAGCAGCTACAACATCAACGGGAAGACGCGGGACGCTTCCCACGCGCTTGCGCTGAGTCTGCTGGAGTCTGGCCATCTTTCCTAACTGTTGTTGTGTGATGAAGAAATAAAGCAAGAGTGAGCCTTACAGCTCGCAAGATAATATATAGTGATAACAATAATACAAGTATCTAAATGGATACTTACTAGAATTCTTTATCATGTGTAAGGTAATTACTTACTGGATATAAGTTTTAAAAGAAGATGAAGTTACCAATTACTTCACTATACTTATACCATTTTTAGAAATCTACTTGAACTACTACTGTTCAAAGTATAATAAGATTCGCGAGGTCATCCCATAGATGAGACCACAATTAAAACTTGAATATATTTGATCTTTGAAATGTTTTGAAAAGAAATGAAGTTACGAGATACTTCATTCAATGGATACACCAATAAAACTGTTTGACCCTGTCAATGCTTCGACAACCACCCATTAGTAGCCTTTCGATCGAAATGCTACTGGTAGTGTTGCAGAATTATCCAAATGGATGATGAACTCATTACGGGAGTTTGCCGCGCCAGGAAGACCACTTACGATGATCAGTCGTAGTAGTACAACCCCACCATTTTCTACATGTAGAGGAGAACCTGTCGGATTTACTTGTCAACCGAACACTGAACTCCTAAGGAATGGACCGCCTTAGCGGAACTTCCAGGCCATTTGGGCCAATATAATAAGGCTGGGCCGGCGCTACTCGGCCACTTACGCCACTCCTAGTTCAGATGAAATCCATGACTCTGAAACGTAAAGCTCGTCCCCACTTTCCCCAAGTAGAAACTTGTTGATACGGCTCCACCAAGAAGTTGTATCTAGTTGGAAAGGAAAACTCACCGATATTTCCCAGGCGATGCCTGTTAATGGATTAACTTGTTCCAAGAATTTTACTTCCCGAGTGTTGGGTAAGTAATCAAAATTCTTTTATCAAGACAGCAACCTTATTGCGAATATATAACACACCACAGAGCCGGATCCCTCAGGTTTTGAGCGAGTATTTAAATCCCCTTTTTTAAAAGAAAGATCTTAAATATAAAAATGAGTTTTGGGATCCGCTCTAACTTTTGAAAATCATTTTAAAGACTTGAAAACACTTTAAAGTGTGTTTGGAATAGCGCTGATTTAATAAGGTAAATCAGTCTCAATATAAAGAAATATGTGAATATTATTATTTAAATAATATTCCCATAAAGAATACTTGAGGTAGAAGTTGGAAAACTTATACTTGAAATGAATAGTAAATAATCAAAGATATGCTTATACGAAAGTAATATCTTTATTTGAATATCAAAAGTAAGTTTGATTATTGAACATTATTCTTTAATAAAATAAAGAATATTAATAAATAATAAGCGGAGTCATAATACCTCGAATGAATATTATAAATAATATTCATTAAATAAAATAAAGGAGTCATACATCCTCAAATGAATATCCAAGTAATATTCAATAAATAATATAAAGGAGTCATAAGTCGTCGAATGAATATTCAAGATAATATTCATTAATAAAATAAAGTTATCGAATAAACCTTATTCGATTAATAGTTTTGAAAACTATTACCATATATATATATAAAATATATATATATATATACAAAATCTACTCGGGATCCTCGACTCCCGATTTTAGAAAATGTTTTCACCTTTGGGTCCCTATACTAAGGGTATATGCAAATTAATTCTCTAGCATAGGTATTATCAACTGAACCAACAGATATATATGGCAAGAATACGAAACAGGCATGCATATGTACCATATCACATGCTACAATATATCGCAAGAATTTGCTAATTTAACCAACATGCATCTATCACAAGATAATGCATATACATATATACATCACCACAACAGTATAACGGGTAGAAAACTTGCCTGAGCGACTGGGGGTGGAAAAAGGCTCGGGACGAGTCTGGTAACCTATAAACAACAAGTAAGTTGGAATTAAACCAAAGTCACTTGTAAATCTATACTTTAACCAACTTAGACTCTAACGCTTGTTTTGCGCTTACTGATTCTCTTAAGTCACTCGAGTACCCTCGACTCCACCATTTTTAATAATTTAACCATTACGAGTTTTAAGGCGATTCCTTCGCAAATGTCTTACCAACTGCCTAACACTCTTACCATAATTGTTTCATACATTAATTAACCCTTTTTGGTCTTTAAACTATGTTTCAAAGTAAGGCGAGGGGAAATGTTTTGTTCGCGAAATGCCGTTACTTAAAACGGTCGTTTCTCCTAAACCGTACATCGGAATCAAACGAACTACATATCAAAACGAAGCTCGTAACATGAACTATCTAAACATGGAAATGGTCCACATCTAGCAGGGGGTTCTCGGGTCCTAATGTTATGAACAAAAGCAGTCTAAAGTAAATCGGACATTACGACGGCTATGTTTACGCGATTTCCCAAATTTAAACCAACTCAAAACAACCACAATTCAACCCCAATTCACAACCCAATCAAAACTCCATCCAAAATACATTACAACAGCCCCAAACCAACTCATTATAATCTATTTACTTACTGCTAAAACTTGAATTTAAACTATACTACATTCTTTAACCAAATCTTAAGATTTCAATAAATCAATCACCACCATTCCAACCCAAACTCTTAAACAAACAAGTTTCAAGCTACTCTTTACCCTCACAACCATAATCAACCTAATATACAAATTAAAGCTAGGGTTTGGAGATGGTATACCTTCCTTGAAGTGGTGTGAGTAGCTAGGAAGCCTTATGAAGCCTTGAGGAGTCTTAGGAAAGCTTGGATCTTAAAGGAAAATCAAGAAAAAATAAAGTTAAAACCTTGAAATCACTATTCATTGTCTTCTTCATTGATTTATTGGAGAAGATAGAGAATGAATGGGATGCTTAAACTCATAATATAGCCATAACTATGCATAAGGATGACTAGGGAATTATCTTACCAATTTAGGAAGCCTTAATCTTGAGTTTTGAATTTTCTTTCTCTTTGAAATAGTAAAAAGCCGAGAGCATGAAGAAAATAAAATGTCTTGTGTTCTTGTTTTGATGAAAAATGAATTATTTGGCTTGGTTGGTTGAATGTTTGATTTGTTTTTGGTTAATTACCAATTTAACCTTGATTTTGTGTGGTTAATATTCCACCACATTTCCTTCCTTCCCATGTCATGCTTATATCATGCTATGATGTCATCTTTCCCTCCTTGTCCTCTTCTCATTGGTTGGGTGACATCATCCTCTCTAATCCCTTTGATTAACTTCCTAATTGTTTGCCTAATGACCGCTGATCTGTTATACGGTTCGCTTAACTTTCATTTTCGTTTATCGTTTGAGGGATCATACCCGGGATCTTATTACTTAGGTTCCCTTAATCTTTCTCAATATATTATATTCCTTTTATGATCCTCTCTTATAATCCTTTAATTTAAACCCTTTTTATCCTGTTACCTTATACTGAATTCTTTCCGTATCTAGTGGATTTCCGGGAAAAATCAAAGTGTTCGGAATTGGATTCTGATGATCTTTACATACACTTATATACCATGTAGAGTACTAATAAAATCTCAGAATATCCATAACAGAACCCCTACATAGTGTGGCATGAAAAGTTTTCTCATTCAGCTAAAACACTATTCACAAGGGTTACAAAAAGTTCAAAATTTTGGGGGTTATTACAGTCTCCCCTCCTTAAAAGGATTCCGTCCCGGAATCAAATAGAAAACAAATGGGGGTACTTTTCTAGCATTGCGCTCTCTAGTTCCCAAGTTGATTCTTCCACATTATGATTCTGCCATAGTACTCTGACTAGCTTGATCACTTTGTTTCGAAGCACCTGCTCCTTCTTATCTATAATCCTTACTGGCTTCTCCACGTAAGTCAGATCTGGTTGCATATCCACCTGCTCGTACTCCACTATGTGTCTGGCATCCCGATGATACTTCCTTAACATTGACACATGGAACACATTATGAACTTGTTGCAAGTTAGGGGGTAAGGCTAGCTCGTAAGCTAACTTTCCAATCCGTCTTAATATCTCAAAAGGTCCAATGTATCTTGGGCTTAGTTTTCCTTTCTTTCCAAATCTCATTAATCCCTTCCAAGGGGATACCTTTAGCAGTACTAAGTCCCCGACTTCATATTCCTTGTCCTTTCGGGCTAGGTCTGCATATTTCTTCTGTCTGTCTTGGGCTGCTACAAGCCGTCCTCTGATAAGATCCACTATGTCTTTGGTCCTTTGGACCACTTCGGGTCCGAGCATCTTCCGCTCTCCTACTTCATCCCAGTATAAGGGAGATCGACACCTTCTTCCATACAGGGCCTCATAAGGCGGCATTCCGATGCTAGCATGAAAGCTATTGTTATAAGAAAACTCGATCAACGGCAAGTGATCATCCCAACTTCCTTTAAGGTCTATTGTACAGACTCTCAACATATCCTCTAGTGTCTGGATGGTCCTTTAACTCTGCCCATCCGTCTGGGGATGGTACGCGGTACTCATATTTAACTTGGTCCCCACACATTTTTGGAAGCTCCTCCAAAATCTGGAGTTGAATCTGGGGTCTCGGTCTGAGACAATGGACGCTGGGACTCCATGTCGCGTCACTATTTCCTTAAGGTAAATGTCCACCAGTCTATCGACTGTGAATCTCTCATTGTAATAACCCCAAAATTTTTCAACTTTTTGTAACCCTTGTGAATAGTGTTTTAGCTGAATGAGAAAACTTTTCACGCCACACTATGTAGGGGTTCTGTTATGGATATTCTGGGATATTATTAGTACTCTATGAAGTATATAAGTGTATGTAAAGATCGTCAGAATCCAATTCCGAACACTTTGATTTTTCCCGGAAATCCACAAGATACGGAGAGAATTGAGTATAAGGTAACAGGATAAAAAGGATTTAAATTAAAGTATTATAATAAAGGATCATAAAAAGGAATATAATGTATTGAGAAAGGTTAAGGGAACCTAAGTAATAAGATCCCGGGTATGATCCTTCAAACGATAAACGAGAACGAAAGTTAAGCGAACCGTATAACAGATCAGCGGTCATTAGGCAAACGATTAGGAAGTTAATCAAAGGGATTAGTGGGAAGGATGTCATCTAACCAATAGAAAGAGGACAAGGAAGGGAGGATGACATCATGAAGATGACATAAGCATGACATGGGAAGGAAGGAGGTGTGGTAGCTTTGTAACCACACAATTTCAAGGGCAAGAAAGTAATTGACTAAATCAAATACAAAACAAGTCAACCAAGCCAAGTAAAAATCATTCTCATCAAAAAATCAAAAGCAACCAAGGCTTGTTCTTGAGAGCTCTCGGCTTTTTAACATTTTCAAAGGCAAGAATTTCAAAATCAAAGATCCAAGCTTCCTAAATTGGTAAGATAATTCCCTAGTCATCTTCATGCTTAGTTAGGACTATATCATGAGTTTAAGCCATTAATTCTTTCTCAATCTTCTTCATTTAATCAAAGAAGAAGACAATGAATAGTGTTTTCAAGTTTTTTAACTTGAACTTTTCTTGGTTTTCTTGAAGATCCAAGCATTCTTAAGACTTCTCCAAGCTTCTTAAGGCTTCCTAGCTCCACCCACCACTTCAAGGAAGGTATACCATCTCCAAACCCTAGATTCCTATATATTATAAGATGATTTTGATTAGTGGGTTGATATTGTAGCTTGTTGTTATGATTTAGAGTTTGGGATTTGGAATGGTAGTGAAATGGAATGGTAATTGTTGTGGTTTTGATTTAAAGGAACTTAAGTATGATTAAAGTTAAGTTTAAGCATGAGTATGAATGATTAAATTGAATTGGTTGGGGTTGTTATGATGTGATAAGGATGGATGTTGGTTGTATGTTGGATTTGAGGTTGGTTTGTGGTTGGTTTTGTATGGTTTAAAATTTGGAAATCGCGTAAACATAGCCGTCGTAACGTCCGATTTTCTTTGGACTGTTTTTGTGCATAGCATTAGGACCCGAGAACCCCCTGCTAGATTATGACCACTGCCATGATTAGATAGCTCATGTTACGAGCTTCGTTTTGATATGTAGTTCGTTCGATTCCGATGCACGGTTTAGGAGAAACGACCGTTTCAAGTAACGGCGTTTCGCGAACGAAACTTTTTCCCTCGCCTTACTTTGAAACATAGGTTAAAGACCAAAAAGGGTTAATTAATGTATGAAACATTTATGGTAAGTGTGTTAGGCAGTTGGTAAGACATTCGCGAAGGAATCGCTTTAAAACTCGTAAAGGTTAAATTATTAAAAATGGTGGAGCCGAGGGTACCCGAGTGACTTAAGCGAATCGGTGAGCGCAAAACAAGCGTTATAGTCTAAGTTAGTTAAAGTATAGGTTTACAAGTGATTTTGGTTTAATTCCAACTTACTTGTTGTTTATAGGTTATCAGACTCGTCCCGAGCCTTTCTCACCCCCAAGTCGCTCAGGCAAGTATTCTATCCGTTATACTGTTGTTGTGATGTATACACTTGTATATGCATTATCTTGCGATAGATGCATGATGTTTATATTAGCAAATGGTGCAATATATTGAAGCATGCTGCTATGGTATATATATGCATGCCTGTTTCATATTCTTTCCATATATAATTGTTGATTCAGTTGATAATACCTATGCTAGAGGATAGCGGTAACTTGCATATACCCTTAGTATAGGGACCCAAAGGTGAAAATATTTTCTAAAACCGGGAGTCGAGGATCCCGAGTAGATTTTGTATATATATGGATATGGATATATATATATATATATATTTATATATATATATACATATATATGGTCATAGTTTTCAAAACTATTAATCGAATAAGGTTTATTCGATAACTTTAACTTTATTTTATTATTGAATATTATTTCGAATATTATTCGAAGGCGTATGACTCCTTTATATTAAATGAATATTATTTTGAATATTCATTCGAGGACTTATGACTCTTTTATATTATTTATTGAATATTATTTGAATATTCATTCGAGGACTTATGACTCTTTTATATTATTTATTGAATATTATTTGAATATTCATTCGAGGACTTATGACTCTTTTATATTATTTATTGAATATTATTTGAATATTCATTTGAGGATCTATGACTCCGATTATTTGCTGAAATATATTCTTTATTTTATTAAAGAATAAGGTGTAAATAATCAAACTTATTTTCGATTATTCAAATAAAGATATTACTTTCGTATAAGTATATCTTTGATTATTTTCTATTCATTCAAGTATAAGTTTTCCAACTTCTACCTCAATTATTCTTATGGGAATATTATTTAAATAATAATATTCAGATATTTCTTTCATATCGGGACTGATTTATTTTAATAAATCAGTATTACTCCAAACACTCTTTAAAGTGTTTTCGAGTCTTCAAAATGATTTTTAAAAGTTAGAGCGGATCCCAAAACTCATTTTTATATTTAAGATCTTCCTTTTAAAGGGGATTTAAATACTCGTTCAAAACCTGGGGAATCCGGCTCTGTGGTGTATTTTATATTCGCAACAAGGTTGCAGTTTTGGTAAATGAATTGATTACTTACCCAACGTTCGGGAAGTAAGTCCATCTATTGAGTCGGCATAAGCAACATGGGCTCAGTGGGCGTCCATGATAGTGTAAGTGGCTCAGTGGGAGTCCATCAAATGCATAAGTGGCTGAGTGGCAGTCCAGCATAGGTCCTAATGCGGCCAGGGTGATGACCAGTGGGGAATTCGTCCATCTACTAGTAGAAAAGGTTACTTATGGGTATCTTTGCCTGATCAGCAAGATATCTGGTTTATGCCAAAGGTTTTCTTTTCCTTCCAAATTCATTGGATATTGCAACTCTGTTCATACTTTACATAACAGAGGTTCCGGGAAATGTTTTAGAGATATATATATGTGGATATATATATATCGGGACTAAATAAAGTATCTCATAACTTTTTCATTCAATAATATTTCAAAGATTGAATCTATTCAAGTCTTAACTTGTGGTCTCATCTATGGGATGTTTTTCTTAAAACTTATAATACTTTGAACGGTGGTAGTTCAAGTAGCTTTATAAATGATATAAGTGTGGTGAAGTATTGGTAACTTCATTCCTTGTTTTTACATTATATCTAGTAAGTAATTATCTTACACACGATAAAGATTATAGTGAGTATCCATTTAGATACTTATATTATTGTTATCACTATGTATTATCTTGCGGGCTGTAAGGCTCACTCTTGCTTTATTTCTTCATCACACAACAACAGTTAGGAGAGATGGCCAGACTCCAGCAGACCCAGCGCAAGCGCGTGGGAAGCGCCCCGCGTCTTCCCGATGATGTTGTGGCTGCTATAGCTGCAGAGGTAGATCCATTGTAGTTCAGACCATCTACTTTTGAGAATCAAATTATGTATAATTATAACTTGTGGCAGATAATGGCAATTAACTGTAAATTATCAAGTAATCACTTTGGGTTGTAATAATTTTAAATTGTGGATTCAAAGACTTGTACTTATTTCAATTTCATCTCTGAGACTATAACGGGTTGTGGTGTGTGTTAGTATGGGGTCACAGCATGAGGTTATTTATTATTAATTAAGTGAAGTGATTTTGTGGAAAGAAAGACCGTGACAACCCGGATCCCCGACCCCGGATCTGGGGGTGTTACAGAAATGGTATCAGAGCTAAGCGTTATAAACCTCAGAGATGATGCGACGATATAATAACAAACTCACAAAGATAATAAGAACTCTTGCCAAGTTCATGGTCGGACTACTTAAAGTAGTGCTGACAGTTAAAACCCTTACGGGAACCCTTATAAGTATCATGATAGTAACTTAGCTCGTTTAATGTGTAGGCGCCTGAGATAGAGGACCCTGAGATGTTCGAGCGTGAGCATGATGAGGCATTGCTAGATGTTGAGGATCAGGAGGAGCCTGAGATGGAAGAGGATGAGGAGGACCCCTCAGAGGAGCCTGAGACGGAGGTCATTGCTGTTTCAGATAAGGAGGACCCCTCAAAGGAGTCAGAGACAGAGGTTATTGCTATTCCAGATGAGGAGGACCCGGATGAGGTCCCAGTAGCTGAGGAGCGTGTTGGATCTATGGTAGTGTATGCTGGTATCCCTTTACCCACACTTCCGGTGGTCAGAGCCCCTACCCCTCCACCACTATCTTGGATTCCTGATGATGACAGCTCAGAGACCCATACTTCCGAGCCTAGGCAGACCGAGGAGGCACCCTCAGCGGCTCCGGATTCACCACCTCTTGACCCTGCCCACAGGCAGTCTTCGTTAGCTCATGGATATGTTCAGGATGTATTGAGGACCCGAGTGGCTGTTGCCGAGGGCCGACTAGATGAGGCCAGGAGGGAGTTGGATGCAGAGAGGGCGGGTAGGCGTACCCGAGCTTATGAGACAAGGGCTTCTATACCCCGATCCTTGAGGAGGGAGCTTACGGGGATAGAGCTCACGTCCCGAGCGAGACTCAGATCTCTCCAGGGGGACAGGCATGGTAGGATCTCCAGGCGGCAAGCCGACTATATCTTCCGTCGTGCGATGGAAAGGGTTTGGGAGCTGACCCGCTCCGGTGTGTGATTCAGGATTGATGATGGAATAGTCTAGTTATCTAGTTAGCCGAGGCCTTAGTAAGAGCCAATTTTACGGGATAGTTGACTTGTATATAGCATCCCTTTTTCTGACTAGACAGATAGACTCTTGTGTATCACTTTTGGGATAGATGACTGTAGCACTGTTGTACTTTTGACCAGATCAAACTATGTATTTCTCGCATTATGTATATATTCGTTTCCTTTCGGTTCAGTTCCATAGTGACATGATCACTGTTTTATCATTATTATTACTGCACTTCGTATTAGAGCTTTCTTAAAATAATAGGATTGCGATATACATTCTCCCCATTATAAGAGCCGTGCAAGGCACAATGATGTATATGATTGTGACCTAACGTTGAAATTTTCCCAATAATTGTTTTTATTATTATCAGAATCATGCCGCCAAGAAAGATTGGAACTAGGGCGAACCCTGGATCTGAGGACCAGGGAAGCCATAATCAGGACAATAGAAACCAAGAACACAGTGAAGAGGAAGATGAGGATTATGTGGAACAGGATGACTCCCTGTATGAAAAGGAAGAGGAAACATATGATGTTGAGGGATTTGAGATAGAGGCTGAAGAAGGAGAAACCGAGGTTGAGCAACCAGTACCAAACCCAGGCATGGATCCCATGAGCCAGTTCATGCAACTCCTAAGGCAGAATTTGGAACGTCAACCCAACCCACCCCCTCAAGGAAGTAACAATGCAGTGGCAAACTCTTTCAGGGCTTTTAAGTCCCTTAAGCCCCCTGAGTTCCACGGATCAGCCGACCCAGTTGAGGCAAGGGCATGGTTAAAGGAAATGGAGAAATCTTTTGAGATTTTGAGTATCGATGAGGCACAGAAAACTGTATTTGCTACCTACCTTCTGAAAGGAGAAGCTAACTACTGGTGGGAGGCCAAGAAAAACATGGAGACAGATGCTATTATAACCTGGGAGAGATTTAGTCAGTTGTTTCTGGGAAAGTATTTCCCGAGGTTTATGGAAAGCCAGATGGAGCTCAAGTTCTTGGAGCTAAAGCAGAATAACTTGTCTGTAGCAGAATACGAAGCGAAATTTACTGAGTTATCAAGGTTTGTGCCGGAGTTTGTGAGCACCGAGGAAAAGAAAGCTAGGAGGTTTCAGCAGGGACTGAAACCATGGATTCAGAATAGGGTGGCAATCCTTGAGCTTACGGACTATGCCACCCTGGTGCAAAAGGCAACGATTGTAGAAGTCGGAAGTGAACAGATGCAGAAGGAAAGAGAGAAGAAAGGAATAAAGAGGAAAAGTATGAGCATGGGTGGAGGTTCCGCAGGAAGGAGCTTCCCAACTAGATTTAATCGAGGAGCAGTGTCCCTACCAGGAAGGAACACTGGGTTTAAGCGGCCAATGAGTGTGAGTGTGAGCCAGGGCGGCCAGAAGTCAAGAATGTCCTATTCCAACCAGTCTCGACCCCCATTGCCAGCCTGTAACATATGTGGAAGGAATCATGCTGGGGAGTGTAAAGGAAGGCCAGTAACCTGTTTTAAGTGCGGTCGGGAAGGCCACTATTCAACTAAGTGCCCATCATCAACCCCTGCCGTCGTTCCAACCACCAATTGTCATCGGTGTGGACGCCCGGGTCATTGGAAGAAGGAATGCCCAATGAACAAACCAGCAGCTTCGGGAGCAAGCAGGGCTGCTTCTAATAAGCCACCTACTGCGAGGACTTTCAACATGACAGTCCAGGATGCTATGAAAGATTCAGATGTGATAGCAGGTACCCTTTCTCTAAATTCAGTCAGTGCAAATGTTTTATTTGATTCGGGAGCAACTAAATCTTTTATATCAAAGGACCTTGCGCGTAAGTTAAGACTTAAGGCTGAACCCTTGATAGAACCCTTACAAGTAGAAATAGCCAATCGTGAAATTATTCCTGTTAACCAGATTCACCCCGCCTGTGAGATAGGCATAGGGGAGCAATCTTTCAGTGTTGATCTGATTCCTTTTAAATTAGGGGAGTTTGATGTGATTTTGGGAATGGACTGGCTATCTAGCAACGATGCTCAGATAGACTGTAAAGGGAAGAAAGTTAAGTTAAATATCCCCGGGAAGAAAGAAGTTATATTTAGAGGAAAGAGGCAGACGCAGAAATTTTTGACTATGGCCCAGGCCAAAAGGATGCTACGAAAAGGAAGTGAGGCTTACCTAGCCTATGTGGTGGACACGCAGAAGGAGGTGCCCAACTTACAAGATATTCCAGTAGTCAACGAATTTGAAGATGTATTCCCACAAGACCTTCCGGGATTACCACCCGATAGAGTGATTGAATTTGCTATTGAGTTGGCCCCAGGGACGGCGCCAGTTTCAAAAGCACCTTACCGGTTAGCCCCGTTAGAAATGACGGAATTAGCTATCCAATTGCAGGAACTCTTGGATAAGGGTATGATAAGACCCAGTGTGTCTCCGTGGGGAGCACCAGTTTTATTTGTTAAGAAGAAAGATGGGAGCATGAGGTTGTGCATAGACTATCGAGAGTTGAACAAGCTAACCATAAAGAACAGGTACCCATTGCCTAGAATAGACGATCTGTTCGACCAGCTAAATGATGCTGTTTATTTTTCCAAGATTGACCTGAGAACTGGATATCACCAACTAAAGATTAAACCCGAAGATATTTCCAAGACAGCGTTCCATACCAGGTATGGGCATTATGAGTTCTTGGTAATGTCCTTTGGATTAACCAACGCCCCAGCGGCTTTCATGGATTTAATGAATAGAGTATTTAAGAAGTACTTGGACAAGTGTGTGATAGTTTTTATCGATGATATTTTGATCTACTCAAGGACTGAGGCAGAACATGCAGAGCATTTGAGGATAGCTCTAGGAATACTCAGAGAGGAGCAGTTATATGCCAAATTCTCGAAGTGTGAATTCTGGCGGAATAAAGTACAGTTTTTAGGACATGTGATCAATAAAGAAGGAGTATTGGTCGACCCCTCCAAGATAGAGGCGGTCTCAAATTGGGAAAGGCCAACCACACCCACAGAGGTAAGGAGTTTCATAGGATTGGCCGGCTACTATCGTAGATTTGTACAGGACTTTGCGAAGATCGCAGCCCCTTTGACACGACTTACTCGTAAGACAGAGAAGTTTGAATGGACGGAGAAATGCGAGAACAGTTTTCAGGAATTAAAGAAAAGGTTGATAACGGCTCCGGTATTGGCATTGCCGGACGGAAAAGGAGATTTTGTGATATATAGTGATGCGTCGCACAAAGGATTAGGATGTGTGCTTATGCAGCACGGTAGAGTTATTGCGTATGCATCGAGACAATTGAAGGAATACGAGGTTAGATATCCTACTCATGACCTTGAGCTCGCGGCAATAGTATTTGCTTTAAAAATTTGGAGGCACTACTTGTATGGAGAGAAGTGCGAGATTTTCACAGACCATAAGAGCCTCAAGTACATATTTACGTAGAAAGAGCTCAACATGCGCCAGAGGAGATGGTTAGAACTAATCAAGGACTATGATTGTGAGATTCTCTATCATCCAGAGAAAGCCAATGTGGTGGCTGATGCCCTTAGTAGAAAGGAACAACTCAGAATGATAACGACTTCGGAAGAGTTGATAAGGGATTTTGAGAGAATGGAAATAGAAGTAAAGGTAACCGGAACCGGAACTGAAAAGCTTTTTGAGATCTCAATGCAGCCAGAGTTATTGGAAAAGATCAGATTGTGTCAGGAGAAAATAATGAATGAAGGCAGAGAGTCAATGACTGGAGAGGAGATCCATACTGAAAAAGATGATAAGGGGATAATGAGGTACTCCTACCGAATTTGGGTTCCGAATGTTCAAGAACTTAAAGATGAGATTTTGGATGAAAGCCATAGTTCAAGGTATTCCATTCACCCAGGAAGTACCAAGATGTATAGGGATTTGAAGGAATATTATTGGTGGCCCAACATGAAGAGGGACGTAGCAGAATGGGTAAACAAGTGTTTGACTTGCCAAAGAGTAAAGGCAGAGCACCAGAGACCCAGTGGACTTTTGCGACCCCTGGAGATTCCCGAATGGAAATGGGAACAGATAGCGATGGATTTTGTTGTAGGCTTGCCAAGGACAAAAGCCAATCACGACGCCATTTGGGTAATTATAGACCGACTGACAAAGTCAGCTCATTTCATTCCTATCAATGAGAGATACACAGTCGATAGACTGGTGGACATTTACCTTAAGGAAATAGTGACACGACATGGAGTCCCAGCGTCCATTGTCTCAGACCGAGACCCTAGGTTTAACTCCAGATTTTGGAGGAGCTTTCAGGAATGTGCGGGGACCAAGTTAAATATGAGTACCGCGTACCATCCCCAAACGGATGGACAGAGTGAAAGGACCATCCAGACACTAGAGGATATGTTGAGAGTCTGTGCAATAGACCTTAAAGGAAGTTAAGATGATCACCTGCCGTTGATCGAGTTTTCTTATAACAATAGCTTTCATGCTAGCATCGGAATGCCGCCTTATGAGGCCCTGTACGGAAGAAGGTGTCGATCTCCCTTATACTGGGATGAAGTAGGAGAGCGGAAGATGCTCGGACCCGAAGTGGTCCAAAGGACCAAAGATATAGTGGATCTTATCAGAGGGCGACTTGTAGCAGCCCAAGACAGACAAAAGAAATATGCAGACCTAGCCCGAAAGGACAAGGAATATGAAGTAGGGGACTTAGTACTGCTGAAAGTATCCCCTTGGAAGGGATTAATGAGGTTCGGAAAGAAAGGAAAACTAAGCCCAAGATACATTGGACCTTTTGAGATATTAAGACGGATTGGAAAGTTAGCTTACGAGCTAGCCCTACCCCCTAATTTGCAACAAGTTCATAATGTGTTCCATGTGTCAATGCTAAGGAGGTATCATCGGGATGCCAAGCACATAGTGGAGTATGAGCAGGTGGATATGCAGCCAGATCTAACTTACGTGGAGAAGCCAGTAAGGATTATGGATAAGAAGGAGCAGGTGCTTCAGAACAAAGTGATCAAGCTAGTCAGAGTACTATGGCAGAATCATAATGTGGAAGAATCAACTTGGGAACTAGAGAGCACAATGCTAGAAAAGTACCCCCATTTGTTTTCTGTTTGATTCCGGGACGGAATCCTTTTAAGGAGGGGAGACTGTAATAACCCCAAAAATTTTCAACTTTTTGTAACCCTTGTGAATAGTGTTTTAGCTGAATGAGAAAACTTTTCACGCCACACTATGTAGGGGTTCTGTTATGGATATTCTGGGATATTATTAGTACTCTATGAAGTATATAAGTGTATGTAAAGATCGTCAGAATCCAATTCCGAACACTTTGATTTTTCCCGGAAATCCACAAGATACGGAGAGAATTGAGTATAAGGTAACAGGATAAAAAGGATTTAAATTAAAGGATTATAATAAAGGATCATAAAAAGGAATATAATGTATTGAGAAAGGTTAAGGGAACCTAAGTAATAAGATCCCGGGTATGATCCTTCAAACGATAAACGAGAACGAAAGTTAAGCGAACCGTATAACAGATCAGAGGTCATTAGGCAAACGATTAGGAAGTTAATCAAAGGGATTAGTGGGAAGGATGTCATCCAACCAATAGAAAGAGGACAAGGAAGGGAGGATGACATCATGAAGATGACATAAGCATGACATGGGAAGGAAGGAGGTGTGGTAGCTTTGTAACCACACAATTTCAAGGGCAAGAAAGTAATTGACTAAATCAAATACAAAACAAGTCAACCAAGCCAAGTAAAAATCATTCTCATCAAAAAATCAAAAGCAACCAAGGCTTGTTCTTGAGAGCTCTCGGCTTTTTAACATTTTCAAAGGCAAGAATTTCAAAATCAAAGATCCAAGCTTCCTAAATTGGTAAGATAATTCCCTAGTCATCTTCATGCTTAGTTAGGACTATATCATGAGTTTAAGCCATTAATTCTTTCTCAATATTCTTCATTTAATCAAAGAAGAAGACAATGAATAGTGTTTTCAAGTTTTTTAACTTGAACTTTTCTTGGTTTTCTTGAAGATCCAAGCATTCTTAAGACTTCTCCAAGCTTCTTAAGGCTTCCTAGCTCCACCCACCACTTCAAGGAAGGTATACCATCTCCAAACCCTAGATTCCTATATATTATAAGATGATTTTGATTAGTGGGTTGATATTGTAGCTTGTTGTTATGATTTAGAGTTTGGGATTTGGAATGGTAGTGAAATGGAATGGTAATTGTTGTGGTTTTGATTTAAAGGAACTTAAGTATGATTAAAGTTAAGTTTAAGCATGAGTATGAATGATTAAATTGAATTGGTTGGGGTTGTTATGATGTGATAAGGATGGATGTTGGTTGTATGTTGGATTTGAGGTTGGTTTGTGGTTGGTTTTGTATGGTTTAAAATTTGGAAATCGCGTAAACATAGCCGTCGTAACGTCCGATTTTCTTTGGACTGTTTTTGTGCATAGAACTAGGACCCGAGAACCCCCTGCTAGATTATGACCACTGCCATGATTAGATATCTCATGTTACGAGCTTCGTTTTGATATGTAGTTCGTTCGATTCCGATGCACGGTTTAGGAGAAACGACCGTTTCAAGTAACGGCGTTTCGCGAACGAAACTTTTTCCCTCGCCTTACTTTGAAACATAGGTTAAAGACCAAAAAGGGTTAATTAATGTATGAAACATTTATGGTAAGTGTGTTAGGCAGTTGGTAAGACATTCGCGAAGGAATCGCCTTAAAACTCGTAAAGGTTAAATTATTAAAAATGGTGGAGCCGAGGGTACCCGAGTGACTTAAGTGAATCGGTGAGCGCAAAACAAGCGTTAGAGTCTAAGTTAGTTAAAGTATAGGTTTACAAGTGATTTTGGTTTAATTCCAACTTACTTGTTGTTTATAGGTTATCAGACTCGTCCCGAGCCTTTCTCACCCCCAAGTCGCTCAGGCAAGTATTCTATCCGTTATACTGTTGTTGTGATGTATACACTTGTATATGCATTATCTTGCGATAGATGCATGATGTTTATATTAGCAAATGTTGCAATATATTGAAGCATGCTGCTATGGTATATATATGCATTCCTGTTTCATATTCTTTCCATATATAATTGTTGATTCAGTTGATAATACCTATGCTAGAGGATAGCGGTAACTTGCATATACCCTTAGTATAGGGACCCAAAGGTGAAAATATTTTCTAAAACCGGGAGTCGAGGATCCCGAGTAGATTTTGTATATATATGGATATGGATATATATATATATTTATATATATATACATATATATGGTCATATTTTTCAAAACTATTAATCGAATAAGGTTTATTCGATAACTTTAACTTTATTTTATTATTGAATATTATTTCGAATATTATTCGAAGGCGTATGACTCCTTTATATTAAATGAATATTATTTTGAATATTCATTCGAGGACTTATGACTCTTTTATATTATTTATTGAATATTATTTGAATATTCATTCGAGGACTTATGACTCTTTTATATTATTTATTGAATATTATTTGAATATTCATTCGAGGACTTATGACTCTTTTATATTATTTATTGAATATTATTTGAATATTCATTCGAGGACTTATGACTCTTTTATATTATTTATTGAATATTATTTGAATATTCATTCGAGGACTTATGACTCTTTTATATTATTTATTGAATATTATTTGAATATTCATTTGAGGATCTATGACTCCGATTATTTGCTGAAATATATTCTTTATTTTATTAAAGAATAAGGTGTAAATAATCAAACTTATTTTCGATTATTCAAATAAAGATATTACTTTCGTATAAGTATATCTTTGATTATTTGCTATTCATTCAAGTATAAGTTTTCCAACTTCTACCTCAATTATTCTTATGGGAATATTATTTAAATAATAATATTCAGATATTTCTTTCATATCGGGACTGATTTATTTTAATAAATCAGTATTACTCCAAACACTCTTTAAAGTGTTTTCGAGTCTTCAAAATGATTTTTAAAAGTTAGAGCGGATCCCAAAACTCATTTTTATATTTAAGATCTTCCTTTTAAAGGGGATTTAAATACTCGTTCAAAACCTGGGGAATCCGGCTCTGTGGTGTATTTTATATTCGCAACAAGGTTGCAGTTTTGGTAAATGAATTGATTACTTACCCAACGTTCGGGAAGTAAGTCCATCTATTGAGTCGGCATAAGCAACATGGGCTCAGTGGGCGTCCATGATAGTGTAAGTGGCTCAGTGGGAGTCCATCAAATGCATAAGTGGCTGAGTGGCAGTCCAGCATAGGTCCTAATGCGGCCAGGGTGATGACCAGTGGGGAATTCGTCCATCTACTAGTAGAAAAGGTTACTTATGGGTATCTTTGCCTGATCAGCAAGATATCTGGTTTATGCCAAAGGTTTTCTTTTCCTTCCAAATTCATTGGATATTGCAACTATGTTCATACTTTACATAACAGAGGTTCCGGGAAATGTTTTAGAGATATATATATGTGGATATATATATATCGGGACTAAATAAAGTATCTCATAACTTTTTCATTCAATAATATTTCAAAGATTGAATCTATTCAAGTCTTAACTTGTGGTCTCATCTATGGGATGTTTTTCTTAAAACTTATAATACTTTGAACAGTGGTAGTTCAAGTAGCTTTATAAATGATATAAGTGTGGTGAAGTATTGGTAACTTCATTCCTTGTTTTTACATTATATCTAGTTAGTAATTATCTTACACACGATAAAGATTATAGTGAGTATCCATTTAGATACTTATATTATTGTTATCACTATGTATTATCTTGCGGGCTGTAAGGCTCACTCTTGCTTTATTTCTTCATCACACAACAATAGTTAGGAGAGATGACCAGACTCCAGCAGACCCAGCGCAAGCGCGTGGGAAGCGCCCCGCGTCTTCCCGATGATGTTGTGGCTGCTATAGCTGCAGAGGTAGATCCATTGTAGTTCAGACCATCTACTTTTGAGAATCAAATTATGTATAATTATAACTTGTGGCAGATAATGGCAATTAACTGTAAATTATCAAGTAATCACTTTGGGTTGTAATAATTTTAAATTGTGGATTCAAAGACTTGTACTTATTTCAATTTCATCTCTGAGACTATAACGGGTTGTGGTGTGTGTTAGTATGGGGTCACAGCATGAGGTTATTTATTATTAATTAAGTGAAGTGATATTGTGGAAAGAAAGACCGTGACAACCCGGATCCCCGACCCCGGATCTGGGGGTGTTACACTCATTGATAGGAATGAAATGAGTTGACTTTGTCAGTCGGTCTATAATTACCCATATGGCGTCATGATTAGCTTTCGTCCTTGGCAAGCCTACAACAAAATCCATCGCTATCTGTTCCCATTTCCACTCGGGAATCTCCAGGGGTCGTAAAAGTCCACTGGGTCTCTGGTGCTCTGCCTTTACCCTTTGGCAAGTCAAACATTTGTTTACCCATTCTGCTACGTCCCTCTTCATGTTGGGCCACCAGTAATATTCCTTCAAATCCCTATACATCTTGGTACTTCCCGGGTGAATGGAATACCTTGAACTATGGCTTTCATCCAAAATCTCATTTTTAAGCTCTTGATCATTCGGAATCCAAATCCTGTAGGAATACCACATTATCCCCTTATTGTCCCTCTTAGTATGGATCTCTTCTCCAGTCATTGACTTTCTGCCTTCATTCATTATTTTCTCTTGGCACAATCGGATCTTTTCCAATAACTCTGGCTGCATTGAGATCTCAAAAAGCTTTTCAGTTCTGGTTCCGGTTACCTTTACTTCTATTTCCATTCTCTCAAAATCCCTTATCAATTCTTCCGAAGTCGTTATCATTCTGAGTCTTTCCTTTCTACTAAGGGCGTCAGCCACCACATTGGCTTTCCCCGGATGATAGAGAATCTCACAATCATAGTCCTTGATTAGTTCTAACCATCTCCTCTAGCGCATGTTGAGCTCTTTCTGCGTAAATATGTACTTGAGGCTCTTATGGTCTGTGAAAATCTCGCACTTCTCTCCATACAAGTAGTGCCTCCAAATTTTTAAGGCAAAAACTATTGCCGCGAGCTCAAGGTCATGAGTAGGATATCTAATCTCATATTCCTTCAGTTGTCTCGACGTATACGCAATCACTTTACCGTACTGCATCAGCACACATCCTAATCCTTTGTGCGACGCGTCACTATATATCACAAAATCTCCTTTTCCGTCCGGCAATGCCAACACCGGGGCCGTTACCAACCTTTTCTTTAATTCCTGAAAACTGTTCTCGCATTTCTCCGTCCATTCAAACTTCTCTAACTTACGAGTAAGTCGTGTCAAAGGGGCTGCGATCTTCGCAAAGTCCTGTACAAATCTATGATAGTAGTCGGCCAATCCTATGAAACTCCTTACCTCTGTGGGTGTGGTTGGCCTTTCCCAATTTGAGACCGCCTCTATCTTGGATGGGTCGACCAATACTCCTTCTTTATTGATCACATGTCCTAAAAACTGTACTTCATTCCGCCAGAATTCACACTTCGAGAATTTGGCATACAACTGCTCCTCTCTGAGTATTCCTAGAGCTATCCTCAAATGCTCTGCATGTTCTGCCTCAGTCCTGGAGTAGATCAAAATATCATCGATAAAAACTATCACACACTTGTCCAAGTACTTCTTAAATACTCTTCATTAAATCCATGAAAGCCGCTGGGGCGTTGGTTAATCCAAAGGACATTACCAAGAACTCATAATGCCCATATCTGGTACGGAACGCTGTCTTGGAAATATCTTCGGGTTTAATCTTTAGTTGGTGATATCCAGTTCTCAGGTCGATCTTGGAAAAATAAACGCCATCCTTTAGCTGATCGAACAGATCGTCTATTCTAGGTAATGGGTACCTGTTCTTTATGGTTAGCTTGTTCAACTCTGGATAGTCGATGCACAGCCTCATGCTCCCATCTTTCTTCTTAACAAATAAAACTGGTGCTCCCCACGGAGACACACTGGGTCTTATCATACCCTTATCCAAGAGTTCTTGCAATTGGATAGCTAATTCCTTCATTTCTAATGGGGCTAACCGGTAAGGTGCTTTTGAAACTGGCGCCGTCCCGGGGGCCAATTCAATAGCAAATTCAATCACTCTATCGGGTGGTAATCCCGGAAGGTCTTGTGGGAATACATCTTTAAATTCGTTGACTACTAGAATATCTTGTAAGTTGGGCACCTCCTTCTGCGTGTCCACCACATAGGCTAGGTAGGCCTCATTTCCTTTTCATAGCATCCTTCTGGCCTGGGCCATAGTCAAAAATTTCTGCGTCTGCCTCTTTCCTCTAAATATAACTTCTTTCTTTCCTGGGATATTTAACTTAACTTTCTCCCCTTTACAGTCTATCTGAGCATCATTGCTAGATAGCCAGTCCATTCCCAAAATTACATCAAACTCCCCTAATTTAAAAGGAATTAGATCAACACTAAAAGATTGCTCCCCTATGCCTATCTCACAGGCGGGGTGAATCTGGTTAACAGGAATAATCTCATGATTGGTTATTTCTACTTGTAAGGGTTCTATCAAGGGTTCAGCCTTAAGTCTTAACTTACGCGCAAGGTCCTTTGATATAAAAGATTTAGTTGCTCCTGAATCAAATAAAACATTTGCACTGACTGAATTTAGAGAAAGGGTACCTGCTATCACATCTGAGTCTTTCATAGCATCCTGGACTGTCATGTTGAAAGTCCTTACAGTAGGTGGCTTATTAGAAGCAGCCCTGCTTGCTCCCGAAGCTGTTGGTTTGTTCATTGGGCATTCCCTCTTCCAATGACCCGGGCGTCCACACTGATGACAAGTGATGGTTGGAATGACGGCAGGGGCTGACGAAGGGCATTTGTGAGAATAGTGACCCAATTGCCCACACTTAAAGCAGGTTACTGGCTTTCCTTTACACTCCCCAGTGTGCATCCTTCCACAAGTGTTACAGGCTGGCAATGGGGGTCGAGACTGGTTGGAATAGGACATTCTTGACTTCTGGCCGCTCTGGCTCACACTCACGCTCATTGGCCGCTTAAACCCAGTGTTCTTTCCCGGTAGGGACACTGCTCCTCGATTAAATCTAGTTGGGAAGCTCCTTCCTGCTGAACCCCCACCCATGCTCATACTTTTCCTCTTTATTCCCTTTTTCTCCCTTTCCTTCTGCATCTGTTCACTTCCGGCTTCTACAATCGTTGCCTTTTGCACCAGAGTGGCATAATCCGTAAGCTCAAGGATTGCCACCCTATTCTGAATCCACGGTTTCAGTCCCTGCTGAAACCTCCTAGCTTTCTTTTCCTCGGTGCTCACAAACTCCGGCACAAACCTTGATAACTCAGTAAATTTCGCTTTGTACTCTGCTACTGATAAGTTATTCTGCTTTAGCTCCAAGAACATGAGCTCCATCTGGTTTTCCATAAACCTCGGGAAATACTTTTCCAGAAACAACTGACTGAATCTCTCCCAGGTTATAATAGCATCTGTCTCCATGTTTTTCTTGGCCTCCCACCAGTAGTTGGCTTCTCCTTTCAGAATGTAGGTAGCAAATACAGTCTTCTGTGCCTCATCGATACTCAGAATCTCAAAGGATTTCTCCATTTCCTTTAACCATGCCCTTGCCTCACCTGGGTCGGCTGATCCGTGGAACTCAGGGGGCTTAAGGGACTTAAAAGCCCTGAAAGAGTTTACCACAACATTGTTATTTCCTTGAGGGGGTGGGTTGGGTTGACGTTCCAAATTCTGCCTTAGGAGTTGCATGAACTGGCCCATGGGATCCATGCCTGGGTTTGGTACTGGTTGCTCAACCTCAGTTTCTCCTTCTTCAGCCTCTATCTCAAATCCCTCAACATCATATGTTTCCTCTTCCTCTTCATACAGGGAGTCATCCTGTTCCACATAATCCTCATCTTCCTCTTCACTGTGTTCCTGGTTTCTATTGTCCTGATTATGGCTTCCCTGGTCCTTAGATCCAGGGTTCGCCCTAGTTCCAATCTTTCTTGGCGGCATGATTCTGATAAAAAAAATATTATTGGGAAATTCAACGTTAGGTCAAAATCATATACAACATTGTGCCTTGCACAACTCTATAATGGGGAGAACGTATCTCGCAATTTTATTATTTTATGACAGTTCTAATAAGAAGTACAGTAATAATAATGATAAAAACAGTGATCTCGTCACTAAAGAACTGAACCGAAAGGAAACAAATATATACATAATGCGAGAAATACATAGTTTGATCTGGTCAAAAGTACAACAGTGCTACCACCATCTGTCCCAAAAGTGATACACAAGAGTCTATCTGTCTAGTCAGAAAAAGGGATGCTATATACAAGTCACTATCCCGGAAAATTGGCTCTTACTAAGGCCTCGGCTAACTAGACAACTAGACTATTCCATCGTCAATCCTGAATCACACACCGGAGCGGGTCAGCTCCCATACCCTTTCCATCGCACGACGGAAGATATAGTCAGCCTGCCGCCTGGAGATCCTATCATGCCTGTCCCCCTGGAGAGATCTGAGTCTCGCTCGGGACGTGAGCTCTATCCCCGTAAGCTCCCTCCTCAAGGATCGGGGTATAGAAGCCCTAGTCTCATAAGCTCGGGTACGCCTACCCGCCCTCTCCGCATCCAACTCCCTCCTGGCCTCATCCAGTCGGGCCTCAGCAACAACCACTCGGGTCCTCAGTACATCCTGAACATAGCCATGAGTTAACGAAGACTGCCTGTGGACAGGGTCAAGAGGTGGTGAATCCGGAGCCACTGGGGGTGCCTCCTCGGTCTCCCTAGGCTCGGAAGTATGGGTCTCTGAGCTATCATCATAAGGGATCTAAGATAGTGGTGGAGGGGTAAGAGCTCTGACCACCGGAAGTGTGGGTAAAGGGGTACCAGCATACACTACCATAGGTCCAACACGCTCCTCAGCTACTGGGACCTCATCCGGGTCCTCCTTATCTGGAATAGCAATGACCTCTGTCTCTGACTCCTCTGAGGGGTCCTCCTCATCTGAAATAGAAATGACCTCCGTCTCTGACTCCTCTGAGGGGTCCTCCTCATCCTCCTCCATCTCAGGCTCCTCCTGATTCTCAACATCTAGCAGTGCCTCATCATGCTCACGCTCGAACATCTCAGGGTCCTCTATCTCAGGCGCCTACACATTAAACGAGCTAAGTTACTATCATGATACTTATAAGGGTTCCCGTAAGGGTTTTAACTGTCAGCACTACTTTAAGTAGTCCAACCATGAACTTGGCAAGAGTTCTTATTATCTTTGTGAGTTTGTTATTATATCGCCGCATCATCTCTGAGGTTTATAACGCTTAGCTCTGATACCATTTCTGTAACACCCCCAGATCCGGGGTCAGAGATCCGGGTCGTCACGGTCTTTCTTTCCCCAATATCACTTCACTTAATTAATAATAAATAACCTTATGCATGTGACCCCACACTAACACACACCACAACCCGTTATAGTCTCAGAGATGAAATTGAAATAAGTACAAGTCCTTGAATCCACAATTAAAAGTTATTACAACCCAAAATGATTACTTGATAAATTTACAGTTAATTGCCATTATCTGCCACAAGTTATAATTATACATAATTGATTCTCAAAAGTAGAATGCCTGATCTACCAATAGATCTACCTCTGCAGCTATAGCAGCTACAACATCAACGGGAAGACGCGGGACGCTTCCCACGCGTTTGCGCTGGGTCTGCTGGAGTCTGGCCATCTTTCCTAACTGTTGTTGTATGATGAAGAAATAAAGCAAGAGTGAGCCTTACAGCTCGCAAGATAATATATAGTGATAACAATAATACAAGTATCTAAATGGATACTTACTAGAATTCTTTATCATGTGTAAGGTAATTACTTACTGGATATAAGTTTTAAAAGAAGATGAAGTTACCAATTACTTCACTATACTTATACCATTTTTAGAAATCTACTTGAACTACTACTGTTCAAAGTATAATAAGATTCGCGAGGTCATCCCATAGATGAGACCACAATTAAAACTTGAATATATTTGATCTTTGAAATGTTTTGAAAAAAAATGAAGTTACGAGATACTTCATTTAATGGATACACCAATAAAACTGTTTGACCCTGTCAATGCTTCGGTAACCACCCATTAGTAGCCTTTCGATCGAAATACTACGGGTAGTGTTGCAAAATTATCCAAATGGATGATGAACTCATTACGGGAGTTTGCCGCGCCAGGAAGACCACTTACGATGATCAGTCGTAGTAGTACAACCCCACCATTTTCTACATGTAGAGGAGAACCTGTCGGATTTACTTGTCAACCGAACACTGAACTCCTAAGGAATGGACCGCCTTAGCGGAACTTCCAGGCCATTTGGGCCAATATAATAAGGCTGGGCCGGAGCTACTCGGCCACTTACGCCACTCCTAGTTCAGATGAAATCCATAACTCTGAAACGTAAAGCTCGTCCCCACTTTCCCCAAGTAGAAACTTGTTGATACGGCTCCACCAAGAAGTCGTATCTAGTTGGAAAGGAAAACTCACCGATATTTCCCAGGCGATGCCTGTTAATGGATTAACTTGTTCCAAGAATTTTACTTCCCGAGTGTTGGGTAAGTAATCAAAATTCTTTTATCAAGACAACAACCTTGTTGCGAATATATAACACACCACAGAGCCGGATCCCTCAGGTTTTGAGCGAGTATTTAAATCCCCTTTTTTAAAAGGAAGATCTTAAATATAAAAATGAGTTTTGGGATCCGCTCTAACTTTTGAAAATCATTTTAAAGACTTGAAAACACTTTAAAGAGTGTTTGGAATAACGCTGATTTAATAAGGTAAATCAGTCTCAATATAAAGAAATATCTGAATATTATTATTTAAATAATATTCCCATAAAGAATACTTGAGGTAGAAGTTGGAAAACTTATACTTGAAATGAATAGTAAATAATCAAAGATATGCTTATACGAAAGTAATATCTTTATTTGAATATCAAAAGTAAGTTTGATTATTGAACATTATTCTTTAATAAAATAAAGAATATTAATAAATAATAAGCGGAGTCATAATACCTCGAATGAATATTATAAATAATATTCATTAAATAAAATAAAGGAGTCATACATCCTCAAATGAATATCCAAGTAATATTCAATAAATAATATAAAGGAGTCATAAGTCGTCGAATGAATATTCAAGATAATATTCATTAATAAAATAAAGTTATCGAATAAACCTTATTCGATTAATAGTTTTGAAAACTATTACCATATATATATATAAAATATATATATATATACAAAATCTACTCGGGATCCTCGACTCCCGGTTTTAGAAAATGTTTTCACCTTTGGGTCCCTATACTAAGGGTATATGCAAATTAATTCTCTAGCATAGGTATTATCAACTGAACCAACAGATATATATGGCAAGAATACGAAACAGGCATGCATATGTACCATATCACATGCTACAATATATCGCAAGAATTTGCTAATTTAACCAACATGCATCTATCACAAGATAATACATATACATATATACATCACCACAACAGTATAACGGGTAGAAAACTTGTCTGAGCGACTGGGGGTGGAAAAAGGCTCGGGACGAGTCTGGTAACCTATAAACAACAAGTTAGTTGGAATTAAACCAAAGTCACTTGTAAATCTATACTTTAACCAACTTAGACTCTAACGCTTGTTTTGCGCTTACTGATTCTCTTAAGTCACTCGAGTACCCTCGGCTCCACCATTTTTAATAATTTAACCATTACGAGTTTTAAGGCGATTCCTTCGCGAGTGTCTTACCAACTGCCTAACACTCTTACCATAATTGTTTCATACATTAATTAACCCTTTTTGGTCTTTAACCTATGTTTCAAAGTAAGGCGAGGGGAAATATTTTGTTCACGAAACGCTGTTACTTAAAACAGTCGTTTCTCCTAAACCGTACATCGGAACCAAACGAACTACATATCAAAACGAAGCTCGTAACATGAACTATCTAAACAAGCAATGGTCCACATCTAGCAGGGGGTTCTCGGGTCCTAATGTTATGAACAAAAGCAGTCTAAAGTAAATCGGACATTACGACGGCTATGTTTACGCGATTTCCCAAATTTAAACCAACTCAACACAACCACAATTCAACCCCAATTCACAACCCAATCAAAACTCCATCCAAAATACATTACAACAGCCCCAAACCAACTCATTATAATCCATTTACTTACTCCTAAAACTTGAATTTAAACTATACTACATTCTTTAACCAAATCTTAAGATTTCAACAAATCAATCACCACCATTCCAACCCAAACTCTTAAACAAACAAGTTTCAAGCTACTATTTACCCTCACAACCATAATCAACCTAATATACAAATTAAAGCTAGGGTTTGGAGATGGTATACCTTCCTTGAAGTGGTGTGAGTAGCTAGGAAGCCTTAGGAAACCTTGAGGAGTCTTAGGAAAGCTTGGATCTTAAAGGAAAATCAGGAAAAAATAAAGTTAAAACCTTGAAATCACTATTCATTTTATTCTTCATTGATTTATTGGAGAAGATAGAGAATTAATGGGATGCTTAAACTCATAATATAGCCATAACTATGCATAAGGATGACTAGGGAATTATCTTACCAATTTAGGAAGCCTTGATCTTGAGTTTTGAATTTTCTTTCTCTTTGAAATAGTAAAAAGCCGAGAGCATGAAGAAAATAAAATGCCTTGTGTTCTTGTTTTGATGAAAAATGAATTATTTGTCTTGGTTGATTGAATATTTGATTTGTTTTTGGTTAATTACCAATTTAACCTTGATTTTGTGTGGTTAATATTCCACCACATTTCCTTCCTTCCCATGTCATGCTTATGTCATGCTATGATGTCATCTTTCCCTCCTTGTCCTCTTCTCATTGGTTGGGTGATATCATCCTCTCTAATCCCTTTGATTAACTTCCTAATTGTTTGCCTAATGACCGCTGATCTGTTATACGGTTCGCATAACTTTCGTTTTCGTTTATCGTTTGAGGGATCATACCCGGGATCTTATTACTTAGGTTCCCTTAACCTTTCTCAATATATTATATTCCTTTTATGATCCTCTCTTATAATCCTTTAATTTAAACCCTTTTTATCCTGTTACCTTATACTCAATTCTTTCCGTATCTAGCGGATTTCCGGGAAAAATCAAAGTGTTCGGAATTGGATTCTGATGATCTTTACATACACTTATATACCATGTAGAGTACTAATAAAATCTCAGAATATCCATAACAGAACCCCTACATAGTGTGGCATGAAAAGTTTTCTCATTCAGCTAAAACACTATTCACAAGGGTTACAAAAAGTTCAAAATTTTGGGGGTTATTACAGTTGGGCCAAAGATTTTTGCCTTTCTTGAAAGCTTGAGATGTGTTCTTGAGGATAGTGAGGCTTGGAAGTGCTTGGTATGATTTTTAGAACCTAAAACCACCATTGAAATCAAGAAACCAAAGAGAGGTTACTATTCACACTATTCACTAGTGAGTTTCTTCAATTTATTCTACCCATCAAACCTTTATAAAAAGAGATGAAAGAATTTTCTTACCTTAGTTTAGTTGCTAGGAGGCTTGAGAATTAATTGGATGATTTTACAAGAGCTAGAACTTGGAGTTTTTGAATTGGATTTCCCCTTTTTCTTCAATATGGCCGAATGGAACAAAGTGATGGGGGGGGGTATTTATACTCCTCTTGGTTGCTTCTCTTGGATGCTTTGCTAGGTTGCTTCTAGGAAGATGAGGTGATATCTTTGCAATTGATTTTATTCTCCTAGTATAGCATTCTAGGTTGATTCTTGGTTGCATATCTTAGGGACAAATCTTTGTAGCTTACTAGGTTACAAGCTAAACTACAAGGTTAGCTTCCTTAGCACACTATTTTGCTAGCTAGCTTGATCATCCTATGGTTAGCTCAGTATTTGATGAAGTAACCATAGTTACTTCCTTACCATGGTTTAGTTAGTGCGTTACGTTTATATAATCGTTTACGCGTTCACTCGGTTATTTAAACGTTCTCCGTAATACTTACTCGTAATTGGTTTGCGAAGTAATTCCTTTCGTATTTATTCCTTATATTTTTATATATACTACTTGAATATAAATCCGTAGTATTTTAATCTCGTAATTATATTGTGATTTCCGTAATCTTCGATAAGTCGTAAATACGGTCGTTTTTCAAAGTTCGTTTTCTTCGAAAACTAATAGCGTTTACATACACTCATTTGATACGTATAGTCGTAATATCGACTCTGAAACTCATTTTCTCATGCACTACATAGTGTGGGCTCAAAAGTTTTTCCCGTCTGTCAGGGTTACTATTCATTAAACGTTTTACAAGGTCTTAAAAATTCGAGTTATTATAAATTTACTGAAGAAATTTGGAATGCAAGATTGTTCAACTGCATCCACTCCCATGGCCACTGTAACCAAGTAAGATAAAGATACTGGTTCATCAGTAGATATTACTAACTACAGAGGTATGATTGGCTCCTTACTCTATTTTTTTTTGCTAAATTGGCTCCTTACTCTATTTAACTGCAAGTAGACCTGATATCATGTATGCTACCTGTCTTTGTGCAAGATTTCAGGCTGATCCAAGAGAACCTAATCTAATAGCTATGAAATGAATTTTCAAGTACCTCAAGGGTACAGCTGATCTAGGATTGTGGTATCCTAGAGAATCAGATTTTAAGCTAATAGGTTACTCAGATGCAGATTTTGTAGGATGCAAAATAGATAGGAAAAGCACTAGTGGAAGCTGCCAATTTCTTGGAGGCAGATTGGTTTCTTGGTTTAACAAGAAACAGAAATCAATTTCCACATCAACTGCAGAAGCAGAATATATTGTTGCAGGAAACTGTTCTGCACAGATTCTTTGGATGAAGAATCAGTTACTGGACTATGGGTTAGAATTTTCTAAAATACCTATTTACTGTGATAATTAAAGTGCTATTGCTATGACAGGTAATCCAGTTCAACACTCAATGACAAAGCACATTAGCATTAGGTACCATTTCATAAGGGAACATGTGATGGAAGGTACAATGGAATTGCATTTTGTTCCAATAGATCAACAACTAGTAGGTATCTTTACAAAACCACTATGTGAAGCTACTTTTACAAGACTGGTAAATGAACTTGGAATGGTTTCAGGTTCTTTCTCAAAATTTGCTTAGTGTTTGTTCTCATGCATCAGACTTTATGATCAGTGTTTACAGATTGTCTTATCTCTATATAATCTGTGCTTAAATTTTAATATATTAAATACTGATTGTTATCTGATGTGATTCTATATACTCTGATAGTGTTTTGAATGTTCTGTGACTATTCAATCCAATGAGGAATACTGTGATAGATGTTGACCTAGTAGTCTTCAACATTCTGGAAATCCCATGTTTGAATTAGTTGTTTATGTGGAAATTTATTAACGCAAGCAAATTCTGAATTTGAGCTTAGTCAAATTTACTTTGTGTATCTTATTACTAAGTCACAAACTAGATTCTTGCTTCTTATCTGTCAAATTCTGATGTCATTAAATCTTAAGGATGAACCACATGCTTGATAAGCCTCACTTACCTGAAAAAAAGGAAAGAAAAGAAAAGAAAATTAAAGTCAGGTACTCCTTTGAGATCTAGAGTAAATATGTGGAAGGGAAGACCCAAGTGCATTACTGGTATTAAGTTATATGCATTAGAAAAGCAAATAAATTTTTCTTGGTGACTTTTCACATTCCTAGATTACTGGAGAAATACTCTGATAATAGCATAAATTCTGATAGCAGTTGTGACTCACTTACACTGAGAAACCACTGTAAAAAGAATGTTAAAAGATACATAAAATGAGCACAAACTGTTGAGGTGGATTCTTGCATAAATTTATTCTATAGTAGACTTCATTATTAATGACAGATTTTAAGCACTTTTCTTAGTTATGCCTTATTTCTAAGATGTACTGAAGTTTATCAGACGGTTAATCTTTATCTGATATTTTGCTAATGTATACACTCTCACTCCATATGAATGATGAAAATAACTTTGGTGATTAAGTTGTTTCAGAAAAATAGTTCTAGTGTCATTTGCATAAATTCTGAGGACAAGTTCTGATGATTAAACTCTGAAGAAACAAGTCAGTTTTTGTATGAAGAATCACAAAAACAAACATTCACTTTCTGAGACCAGAAGCCATGTTCTGATGACCGTTAAAATCTGATAATATTCAAGTTCTGATATTAAATCCTGATGGAAACTCTGATGCTTACATGGCATTATTTATTTACTTGACTTATTTGTGGTAATACTGAACGGTCATATATTATCAGAATATATTTAAGTGAGATAAAAACAATTATAATCATTTGTTTAGTGGGAAATGTGTTTGTCTTGAAAAAGAGCATGTGCACAATAACTGCTGCTTATTTCTCGTGCCACTAATTACTGCTTTAACTATTTACTGACTGTTCACATGTTGCCAGGTGTAAATTTTCTGCCATGCTTCACGAATATAGCTGTTGTCACGTGGGCTGTATAAATAAGAAAGTTAAAAGATTTTCTAATCTTTTACCTACTTTTCTCATTCTCTCATCTCTATTATTTTCTCTCACCCACTAATATTCTCTGAAGCTCTATTTTCTCACAGGCAATTTATCAAACACTTTGTGTACACACTATTCTCACTTGATTTTTCACAGAAATGGCACCAAAAGATATCGTTTTCAATGGAGCTAAGTTTGTTCCTAACAACTATTTAGCTATTCTTAGCAAGGACGAAGCCCCATCAGATCTTCACTTCGTTCAGGACTTCTTTGCTAACAGTGAGATTGGGTATGCATTGACCCAACCTCAACCAATCTCAAATACTCAAGTGCTGGAGTTCTGGAGGAGTGGTATGTATGATGATGGTGGTACAAATGGGTCCCCTAGTATTATTTTCACAACAGGGGAGGATGAACATGTGGTGACTGTGTCTATAGTTCGCCAAGCTCTACATCTGCCAGAAGACTGCACTTTTTCAACAGTTGAGGAGCCAGCTCTTCAACATATGATGGCTAATTTGGGTTATGAAAAATCATTGTCCAAGCTGGGATAATTGAAGAAGCCATACATAAGGAAGGAATGGAGTTTCTTCTTTGACTGCATCACCGGAACTTTTGCAAACAAATGTTCATACTTTGATGCAATTCCAATCCTAAGTCAGCAAATTGGGTATGCTCTAATTACTCAATCTCATTTTGATTATCCTAGTGTTGTACTAGGTTTCATAGGTGATAGGATGATAGAAGATAGAAATACTGTATATTTTGCTAGATTCTGTCAACTTATTTACAGTTGTTGTAGCTCTGATAAGCCCCAACTAGCTAGTGAGTTGATTCAGCCATTTAAACTTGCTAAAAGAGCTTTTACTGACTTATTATCTACTAATAATAAGAAAATTGTTCTAAGACCCCTTCAAATTCCACAATCAGTCATACAGGTCTTAGTAAACTCTGACCCAAACACCTATTCTACCATATATCCTGATGTCCAACCATCCCAACCTCCATCAGCACCTACACAACCTATCACTTCTCAACCTCAACCAACTCAACCTACCATCAGAACATACTTCCAACCAGCACAATCCTCACAACAACAACCATCAACACCTACCATCAAACCTTCATCCTCAAGGCCTAAAAGAGCAAAATTTGTTCCTAAATCTCCACCAAGGAGAAGAAGGATGATTCTAAGGGATGAATCAGATGATGAAGAAGCACATGTTCATGCAACAGAACCTGTGACACAAGAAGCTGAAGGGTCAACCCATCAGAAAAAGACTGAAGCTGAGGGTTCTAATACTTTGATGAGGAAAACAACTGTAAGTTCTGATGCTGCTGAAGCAACTCCTTCACTATCAAGAAGATCAAAGAAACAGAGGGCAGGAAGGTATATGGCTAAGCCTCCATCAGAGGATACTGAAGAAGCTGAGCAAGGGGATCAGGAATCTCTGATCTCAAAGCCAATCATAATTGAAGCTTTGCCATCCCCAACTCAAGCTCAAGACACTGTTCAGGAAACAGTGATCACACCTCATGTCTCTCCAATCAAAGCTACAGATAATGTTGAAGAACAAGCCATAAGTTCTGAAATAGATATTCACAATCTGAATATTCCTACTGTTCTTTATCTGGAAGCTCCAACATCAGCTCAGCCATCTACAGAATCTCCTATCTTACAGGCTGAGATACCAACAACTCCAATTATGGAGATAAATTCTGATGATCAGAATTTAGATGAAGTTGTTCCAGAATCTCCTATAACCTCATACACTCTTGTATTATCAGAGGATAATGAGTCTTTTTCAAGTTCTGGAGATAGTGTTCCAGTAGATACTCCAGCTCCTACTCTTGGAAAGGAGGCACTTATTGAAAAGTTTGTTGAGTAAGCTGCTCCTGTTCCTTGGGAAGAAACTCACAGAGGTGTTGAGTGGACCAAGAAGTAGAATGAATCTAATTTCATTCCAAGCTCTAAAGTTCTGACAGAGCACATTGCCAAAGCTGATGAGCTGATGACAAATTCTGATTTCAAGACTCAACTCAAAGTCACAGCTCTAAGTATCAAGTCTCTTCAAGGTCAACACTCTACAACTCATGAAAAGGTTGACAAACTTCTGGAAAAAGCTGAAAAGCTGGATATGGAGACCAAGCTTGATAAAAAGAGGTTTATCAGACCTATTTCTGAAAAAGTTGAAGCAATTGAGAAGATTCAGGAGACGAAACAGGCCCAAATTACTGAGGTCCTGCAGAATCAAGCTTCTCAAAAAGCTCAATTGGATGACATTTAATCTTCAGTAGAACTTATTCTCTCTCTCCTACTACCTGATGATGCCAAAAAGGGGGAGAAGGTACTTAAGTCCAAATGCTCAACCAGTCAGATACTGAAGAAAAGGGATAATAATGAAGATGACCAGGGAAACCCTAGCAAGGGTCAAGGTCAAGGGCAAAGCAGCAAGGTTTTTTCTGGGAAACTAATTTCTGATGTAAGCAAATATTCTACTCAAAAGAAGACAAGTTCTGAAGCTGCTCAAACTCAAAATCTGATAGCAAGTGCTGATAATCAAAACCTGATAACAAGTTCTGATGAGCAAAGTCTGATGACAAAGCCTGATGTTCTAATTTAAGGTGGAAGTCAAAACTCTCAGAAGTTTCTGCAAACTCTGAAGCTCAAGGGAAAGCAGACTGCTATCTACTACAAAGATCCCAAGATTCAGAAACTTGATGAAGATATTTCTAGAAGATTATTTCTGAAGAATAATCCTGGAATGGATTCAGAAAATCTGAAGGAGGAAGAAGCTAGATTTAAAGCTGAGAAGACAAATCTAAAGTCAAAAGCTTTTATTGCAAAGAAATTTCCAAGGCCTAAGGAAAAAGGCATTGTGATCAAGGAGAAATCAAATACTTAGGCATTTAAGCCCAAGACTAGATCACAAACTGAGATTGCTCCCAAAGATAAAGGGAAAGGAAAAGTTGATGAACCAACAAAGCCACGGGAGATGAAGATTCCTCAAATCCTGATGAAACCTGTGTGCAAAATGGTTCAAGTTCATGATGATACTATTGTTGAAGATTAAGATGTTCAAACTCTGAAAAAAAGGAAGATTACTGAAGAATCCAAGACAACCTCTGACAGAGCTCTAGTTATTCAGAGTGAAGAACAGCAAGCTATAGAAGAAACAACAAGTTCTGATAAAGTCATCAAGACATCAACCTCTGACATAACTCAAGTTGATTTAGACAAGATGAAAGTAGCTGATAAAAAGAAACTTCTATGGAAAAATGTCAAACCATCAGATCCAAAGAAAAGTGAATTGCTGTCTGATTTCATGACTATTGGGTTAAATGCTAGAGAACCAAGAGACTGAGCAGGGCTAGGTTCTGATAAAGCTAAGATCAAGACACGAGTTGAAGTAGCTACTAGAGATCCATTTTTATTGACTGACAGATCTCTTGAAGATGTTACACAGAAACATCTTGATAAGGTTATCTCTGTTCAAGTGGTACTGGATGCTCATGAAAAGCATAATGTCAAATAAAATCTGATTCTGTTTCTTGAAGATGGAAGGACATATCAAATGTCAGAATCAGATATGCTGAATAAATCTCTGAAAAAACTTCAATTCTTTCATTATCTTTTAGAGATAAAGTCTGATATTACCAGGAGATGGTCAAATTTCATATTGAAGACCATAAGAGATAAAGCAAGCTGGTTCAAGGGTTACAGAATTCATTCCTAACATAGTTGAAGATGATGGAAGTGAATTCCAATGAAGAAGGATTCTGCTAAACTTGAAGTGATTTTTGAAAGAGAAATGTTGTGCTACAATGAAGATTCTTCTCATTCAAGGGTTATAAGACTGAGTGATGGTTTAGAAAGAAACCATATCTCTGCTCTAAGGACTGCAATCTACCAGATTGGAAGTCAGGTTGAAGAAATGAAGCAAGTCAAGACTATAATAGCTCAAGTCCTGAGGAATAAAGAAGAAAAGCTGATTACAAACTTTGTCAAGAATCACTCTGGATTCAGATTGACTCAGTGAGATTGGTAAAAGCTACAAGGAATGTAAGTTATAGTTAATTGTCTTATTAAACTATTATTGCATTTGTACTTAAATGTTTTTGACATCATCAAATCTATTAACTTGAATATTTTGCATAATTTACAAGTTGGGGGAGATTGTTACATATATTTGAGAGGTCATGTCTAATATGATTTATGTTTAGTTTTCAGAACTTAACAACAGGACATATCAGGATTTACTGAAATCAGGACTTACCGAAGTCAGAACTTAATATCAGAATTTAAGGTGTCAGAAGATACATATCAGTACTTAAGTGCGGGAAGACTTTCTGAAAAGGAATGCGGCTGATCTACAGGAGAAGATCGAGACTAAAACAATAAAAGATATGCATGGAAAGAGTTAGAGGACTAGAAGACTTGTAGAAGATATCTGATTGATATATTTTAGGAGATAAAACTATATTCCATATCAATTAGAATATATCTTCTAACTGTGTACTATATAACACAACTTAGGGTTTACACTATAAGTGTTATCATCATCGAGAAACATTATTCATTGTAACCTAAAGGCTCTTAGTGATATTCGTTCATCACTGAGAGAGAACAACAGCTCATATTGTAACAGAGTTTATTAAATATACTTGATCTTTGTTACATACTTGTGTTGAAATCGATTTGAAACACTGTATTCAACCCCTTCTACAGTGTTGTGTGACCTAACACTTTGCAATCATTTAGTTGCATCCATGTAGGTAATTATAGTCCTCCATTGCTCGAGGATGACTATATTGCATGGGCTGGGTAGATTTTAAGGGTATATCTTCTATAAACCCTCACGAGACACAACTCGTCCTACTAGGGTTGCCCAGGGGTTTAACAGCTTGTTACATATGCTCGATACAATTGTGTCATCTACGAAAGTGGAATTAGTTAGTTAGATATAGATTTATTTCTCTTATTTACCCGAGGACGTGCAAAATGCTAATTGTGGGGATATTTGATATAATATATATTTATATATATTTTAGATGATTTTTTCCCACATTGATTATATTTTGTATTTAATTGGACCTTTATTAATTAGTTTGTAATATTTTATTTTAGGAAGCAAGGAATTCTAAATTGGATTCATGTTATTCATTTTTGAGCTTAGTACGTAAATGCTAAAGTTTGGGGGAAACTGTGGGATGTAAATGTCTAAAGGAAAAAGAAAAGAACAGAAAAATATATGAGTATTAATAAGTACACATAAAAAGGTGGTATAATTGTCTAGGTTGAGGTACTTTATGTTTAGTAAGCTAAAGCCTTTTATGGTTTGGAATTGCTGACTTAACACTAGCTACATGGGTATTAATGCATAAATCTTTCAGGATCTCAACCATTGCATGGTTAAATAAATCACTTATGTGTGTATAATATGATTGGAGAAGTCTGAGAGTGGTCGTAACTCACTTACCCTGAGAAGCCACCCGACCTTGGACCTAGCTTGTGAAGTCTTATGGTGGTCGTAACTCACTTAACCTGAGGAGCTTCCTGACCTTAAATCGGGAATATGAAAAAATCATATGTTTATAGTTAGTAGTATTGTAGAAATAAAAGAAGACACATAAATCCCTTGCTTAACTCGAATTATGGCTGGTTCTAAGTAACAAAGTGTTTAAGATCTATTCTAGTGATCAACTTGGGAGCTATTAACTCGCGTGACTTTTCATGTTGAAGTTTATGTCTCTTTGTTCTTGGTTTAGTAGAGAGTATTTTGTCAATCTAAGCACAAACGTGCACTCTACACTTATGTTTACTATGTGGTGATACTTTAGTGTGAGCTTGATGTGTTTAACTTGTTGCATATTCTAGAGGATACTGCTGATTTGGTGTACACTATAATGTTTGAGATCCTTTGTAATAATTTAGTTTCATTCATGTAGGTAACTATAGTCATCCATTGCTCGAGGACGACTATATTGCATGGGCTGGGTAGATTTTATGGGTATATCATCTACAAACCCTCATGAAACACAACTCGTCCTACTAGGGTTGTCTAGGGGTTTAACGGCTTATTACATATGCTCAATGCCATCGTGTCATCTACGAAAGTGGAATTAGTTAGTTAGATATAGAAATATTTCTTTTATTTACCCGAGGACGTGCAAAATGCTAAGTGTGGGGATATTTCATATAATATATATTTATATATATTTTTGATGATTTTTGTTCCCACATTGGTTACGTTGTGCATTTCATTGGACCTTTATTAATTAGTTTGTGATATTTTACTTTAGGAAGCAAGAAATTATAAATTGGAAAGGATTGGAGCTAAATTAGAAGAAAATTCGGATTTATTGGGCTACACGCGCAAGACTTATTGTTTGGGCCGTATCTTGAGTTCTGCTCATCAGATTTGGGCGATTCAACAGCCCACGCGAAGATAACAAGATTCTCTTTCATTAGAGGATGGTCTGCACTTCAAAATCCAGTAGGATAAGCCCAGTAACAGCAAGGAAAGTCAACACTGAATTTTGACCTTGAAAACCTTTTTGGTTTGGGAAAATTTTGTTTATTCCTAAAAACATTAAAAATACTTTGTATATTAGGTTATAATATTAGCGAGAAAAAAATATAGGTATCCATAGCCACCAAGAGAAGAAGCTAAGAGGAGAAGGAGAAGGACTTTATGATTGGAGATTTGATATCAGCGATATAGGGATAATTCTTCTAACTCTACACTTTGTATTTTATTTCTAATCTTCTCATGAACCTTGTAACTTTTATTATGATTATGGTTGGGTAGATTATTATTGTTGGATGCTTGTATTAAAACCCTAAACTTTATGATAATTATACAGTTTTGGTTTTCTGAGATGTGTTCTTGATTGTGCCTGTATATATACGTCAATACTTATAGAGATGCATGAATTAACTATGGTATGTGGTCATCCGAATATGTTTTATGTTTTCTATTTCTGTAAAGTCAATTAATCTTTCTATGTGGTCATTAGATTAGTTGTATAAGTGTGTAATTCCTTTTAACATTTCTATGTGGTCATGGGGTTATAAGAGTAGCAGAACTTGTTTCTATGTGGTCATGGCAGGTTCTCTATAGGTATCTTTAAGAACATATTAGACAAATTTTAGAATTGTGTCATAAGTTTAGGGTGGATCTACATGCTTTTCAACATTTTTATTTAATTGTCTACAAAAAACTTTTCCTTGCTTACTAGTTAATTTAGCTGTTAGATAAACAAAACAAATCTATTATTGATATTATTAGTGAAATAGAAGAAAAGTGAGTCCTTGATCCTCGGCGTAAATCAATACCCTATTTACTCTACATTACAAACGACACAAAAAGGTTTAAGTTGAATCACATCAGATCCGGAGAATAAACCCCAAGAAAGTCACTTCAAGATTTTGTCAAACATAGTTTTTGGTTATCAAGAAATATACCTTTAAACTCCTAAGGTCGTGAACTGTACATATAGTAAATAATTCAATCTTTTGCATTTCTCTTTTTAGGTTTCATATCATTAAATCAAAATTAATGCTTTATCTCACAAAGTATTCAAATTGGTGAATAATTTTAAAAATAATGATGGGATGAAGTACAATGTTTGACATAGTTTATCATCATTGTTTAGTTATCACTGACAGGAATGCAAATGAATAGAGTCGTTTATGAACAAAACTCAAGATCGGCTCTTTAAGTGAACTCGGCTCGACTCATTTTCTTAAATGATTCAGTTGAACATGAAAATGAACTCAGATAAATAGATGAATCGAGTCAAACTTTTTATTCGTTCCGCTCGGACTCGGCTCGGACTCGGCTCATTTTGCTCGAACTCGGCTCGGACTGGGTATTCGACTTGAATAAAGTTTTTATATATATACAAATAATAAATTATTACTAATCACTTAAATTTTTTATTGGTATGTTATTTCATCATTTATTAAAAATTTAATTATTTTAAATTTTTTGCTTATTTTGTAAATTTAACATTTAGTTTTGTTAGTATATTTATAAAACTCGTCTTAAAAAATAAAATTATATAGATTAGGAAACAAGTATAGAGTGGGAGTGTGCGCGTAGATAATTGTAAGATAAGACTAGTAGTTGATCTCCATATAACTTTTAAAATTATAAATTACAATTTAAGGTTTTCTAATTGAAAAATATATACAAACTATTAGTGAACAACTCGACTCGGATTGAGTTCTGTTGTTCGTGAACAAACTCGTGTTTGGCTCAGACTCATCTCGTTTATAAATGAGCCGAGCTTGAACATCACTTTCCACTCATTTATTAAACTCGGTTCGAATTGTTTTATTTTAAAATAAAATTAAGCTCCGCTTGGCTCGGACAGAACTCGGCTCGGCTCTGTTCGTTTGCAGCTCCAGTAATCAGAGTTTAGATAGTTAGAGTTTAGCTTCATAAAAGTATGAGATCTAGATGAGTTTGTGATGATCAGAAAATGTCCATCAAAATATGATAACCGGAGCCCATAAAATAAAGAGAGATATTTTTTTACAACAGAAAATTGATAGAGAATGATCCGTCGATTCTAAAGATAAAGATGAGTCGAGTCGAACCGATCCGAACGGCTCGTCAAAATGACAAAAAAATTCAGAAATAGAAAAGGTCAGCCCAACACAACTATTCCAACAAATCCAAGCCCAAAAAACACACCTTCCTCCATTAACCATTTCTCATCTTACATACACACGTGACGTATATGTACAACTGGATACCAATTCTTCTATATTCACAATACATACGCTATATTTCTGATATTAAGGTTCTGCAACTCTCAACATCCTTATTGTGTATTTTGTAAGTATAAGTGTTTCAATTTGTATCTTTCTTGTTCATTTTTGTTTCTCTAAACTTTGGGGTCGCGCATGATCAAATATGGATTCTGAGTTGCAAGCAGTAGTGTCTTTATAGTGTTCAACCCAGTGATTTGCATTTTACCCCACTTAGTCAACAACCCCTTATCCTCATCTCTCTTTATATTTCTCTGTATATCTAGGAATCTATCTAAACAATATGGTGTTAAAATTTATAAAATTTTCGTGAAATAATAAAAGTTTTAAGCTTTTAACAAACAAGCTCGAGTCGAACGAACTCGAGCCGAACATACTAAAATTAGCTCAAGCTCGTTTTTCTTAACAAACACATATATGTATTCGAGCTCGAGTTCATGAATGAGCTAAGCCGAACGAGCCATTCACGAGCCGAACTCGAGCTTGTTTGCGAATAATTCAATTCGTGTATAGCCCTAATTGCAGTTGTAAATGAGATAATGAAGCTTAGATACATTTATGTAATCATTATTTTTTATTGAAAGTGTACTGTAGCTGTGTGTTCTTTATAAACACACTTGCTAGAAACCTGTGCATCAAACAGATCTTCATTAATATTTTTTATTTTTAATTTACATTGAAATAATATGTAATTGATGAGATTTATATATAAATGTTCAGTTTAGAATGTGGTTGATGGGATTCGAACATGAAAATCTTGTTTGTTTATTATTTTTGGTACTTAGATCTAATGATTTAAAGCGTTTGATTCGAAAGATCTAACGTTTATGAGAATCTTTTTATTTGAAAGATCTAACCGTTCTGATAAACAGAGTTAACCAAACTTAGATGGTGAACCAAATCACACCCCATTCACTTAGCAGCTCTAACGAATATTTAAATTTGGAGAGTAGCTTGTTTCAGATTTTTATTAAAATTATCAATACTATTTATTTGTTCTTTATATGTAGTTCTCTTAGTTAGAAAATAGTATACAGTATTTCACTTAAAACCAACCTTTCTATATCAACTAGAATTTTACCGTGCAATGCACTAAATCACTGACCCAAAATTATTAACATCGTTATAATAGAATAATACTAAAATTTTAAATTTAAATACAAATTACTCATTTTCCTTTGTATAAATTTCATTAATATTATCAGTAATACTCAGATTCAGATTTGCAAATTATAAAAGATGTCATTGTATTAAAAATCCTTATAATTTTATACATATTGGGTAAATTTATCATTATTATCATTTCTTAGATAAATTATACGACATTGGCATATATATTTTATTGAATAATCATAAATGAAGAATTTAAAAATACACTTTTGAGAATCCTAGTCACTCATTTTTAATACTACAGTTGAACCCTTAATTTTAGATCTTACACATATACATAATATACAAAATTTTATTTTCATCTTTTCCGTCGATCTTCATCTTTCCAATAATTCGTAGAAAATGAATTTTGATCATCACCTCCCCCCTTTTTTTCTCTCTTCCAATTTTTCCAGATCTATATATTTTATATTGACTCTTTACAATGCATGCTTCTTCAATAAATTAATTATTTCTTTCATGTAAATTTTTTCTGTCTTTGTTTCAATATCTAGAAGCATTATTTGTTTTCAATTTTTGTCGAGATTTGTGATTTTTATGGGGAGTTCGGCTTGTATTTGGTTATTTCTAAATGCTAGTGTTAGGTATGAAATGCACACCTGGGGGGTGAATGTGTATTTTTTGATTTTTCTTTTAAATCTTTGTAAATTACTTTCAAGAAAATCAAGTTTGTGTTTAGGCCAACAAACTAAATAAACATTTACAGTGATAATCAATTGACTATAAAAGACACATAGAACAATTATCAAAATTTACTTGATCTTTATATTAAAAATTAAATATGTTGTGCTATAAATCCGAGTTCTTGAATGTTTTAGAACTTAGCTACTTCTTGAGAGAATACAAGAAATTCTAGATTATTTTGTTACCTCTGGAACTAGGGATGTGTGACATGTTTTATAGACCAACATGCATAGTTTATAAAAATTGCACTAAATAGACTAACATATAGTCCTTTTGTCTGTTTATATTCTAAGTGATACAAATCGTGCATACATTTTTCTAGATCTGTGACCCTCCTTTTTCCAGTTCATCTTGGCCCTTGATCCTGCGCTCTTCAAGCTACATTTATAGACTTTTCATTTTAAAGATAAAATGGTTTATTGACACATAATATTGAATCTTCAGGATAGATGCATTCTGTAATTAAAGCTCTTATCGAGATCTTCAAAGTGTATAGAGATGTTTGTATCGAGATGTAGAATGGCTTGTCGATATTTCCAGTTCTCTACATGTGTAAATGGCTTGTCGATATCTCAACTTCTCTATATGTGTAAATGGTTTGTCGATATCTCCATTTCTCTACATGTGTTTTGACTTTCCGATATCTCCACTTCTCTATGTGTATATTGACTTGTCAATATCTCCACTTCTCTACATGTAATTTGACTTGTCAATATCTCCAATTCTCTATAAGTATTTTGACTTGTCGATATCTCCACTTCTCTATAAGCCAATTTGACTTTTCTACAAGTAAAGTGACTTCTTTATAAGTAGCGTGACTTCTCTACAAGTGGAGTGACTTCTCTACAAGTGGAATGACTTCCCTATATGCCAAATTGACTTCTCGATATACTTCTTGACATTCCTTGATATGTGACTTCTTGACATATAACTTTGAATATTTTTCAATCTACAACTTTATTATTCTCCAATCAGTTTATCTTCTATCTAAGACATGATCAGGCTTGATCTTTTTCAAGAGATTTATTACTAGCTTGTTGGCTGTTTACTGGAAAAAAGCCCCAGTCTAGTTTATTCAAACATTGTTAGAGACTCAAGAAATACCATTACAGATTACATAAAATTAAAAGTTAACTAAATCTTAGGATTGTCAAAGTGACTTAGTCTTGTTATGAAGGCATGTCTTGCACAACAGCTAGTGGTGATGATTATTACGAAGACATAGTTGTTGTGGTAATTCGATTCTGGTGATCACAATATGTAGTTGGTGATTTATAGTTTGATTTTGGAAGTATTTATCTGATTGTGATTATATTTCTTTAAATTTCGTTTAAATGTGATGTTTTTTATTGAAATTGTTAACTAAGGACTGATGTTGATAGCTAAAGTAGGTAGGTTTAGACGGTGGTTGCTAGAAATTTTAGTTGAAGTTGAAAATAAATGGCGGTGGCTAATGAAATTTTGGTTTTTAATGAAATATAATTGTAACAATCCAGTCCCACATCGATAAGATATGGGACTTCTGTTTAGTTTATAAGGCAAAGTACTACTACTACTACTATGTGCACCAACAAATTATGATTTTTGTGGGCCTGTAGTGGGCTTGGTGTAACGCCCTCCAGACCCGGGGTATAAGTACGGGGGTTACTAGCTAAACACCAAACCTGTACAACCTGTATAATAATTAAACAGATATATATATCTAAACCCCTTTAACACGAACTAAGATTTTTTTAGGTTGAAGTATGAAAATAAGAACCACAATCTAACTTTATTACAAACTCAATTTAAAATCTTACAAACTCTCTTTATTACAAACCATTATCTAACAAGTTTTAACTACAACTTTTCTTTATTATTCAAAATACACATCAACTATCTATACTACACCAGGTCAGGCAACTCAAAGTTTTCTTCCTGAATTGGGATCAACACCTTTGGTATGAGAGGGTCCCGCGGCTTGACTCGTTTCTTTATCACTCGAGTCCTAATATGTTTCATTTTCCTTCTTAACAGAAAAAAATAAGGTGAATAACAACAAACAGGGGATGAGCCATAAGTTGCTCAACAAGTCCGCAATATATAAACAGTGTTATAATAAGCTAAATGAACCGGTAATTTGGTTACATCTGCAAATATATAACCTTGCGAGAAAAGAACGAAGGACACTATCGGCGAATATCAAACGAACTAAACTGGACACAAGTTCGCACCTATATCCTGTTGATCAGCTAGGATACAGTGCAGATCCACACCTCAATGTATAGATCCATTCGGGTACCCAGGCTCTACGGCCCAACACAAGGATTTGGTTAATTCCCGGCCCTTAGGATCAAGTGTATACCTTATCCCAATCGTCACCATCCAGTCCATAGAGGAGCAACCGGGACAATCAGTATGCTTTAATATATCCCAACATTATAATATATCAAGATAGATGTATATATATGTATAATTATTGGAATATAAATAGAGGATTCAACGAAGTAGACAGAATCAGGAATCGAAAAAAATATGAACAAAGGCATAATAATTGTGTTTCAGTGATTGTGAACAAAGATTATCAGTGTGTAATTGAGTGAAGAATCAGAAAGCAATTCACTATTCTGAATTTTGAATAGGGGAAAACTTGCCTTTCACGTGATTTACTCCAAGTACTTCACCGTCTTCCATCACCGCTCGACTCGCCTTGTTGGCTTTGCTTCTTTAATTTTGATACTTGAATCACTCGATTTGGTGCACAAATTAGCTCAAAATCCTTGTTTGATTCTTCGACCCGAATTCAAACCCGACCCGTTCTTCAGAGAATTTTAATTATTTTTTTGATTTTCAGTAATTAATTAATAATAATTAAATAAAAATTAGGCTATTTATAGTAGGTAAAATAATACTCCTAATTAAAATTAAGGCCCTAATTATACATCTTTTAAAATTAATTGGCCCCTAATTTTATAATTTTTGAGCATTAATTTAATTTTTTAAATAATTAATATATACAATATATATGCCAAAAATTCCCAAAAATTGTGAATAATTCAAAAATACAAATAAATTGTAAAAATGAAAGTCCTATAATTTTATATAAAAATATGTGATTTTTGTGTGGTTTTTAACACCCAATAGGGCCCGGAAAAGTCATTTTTTATGAAACGAGAAAATTCATAAAATATCTAGATGTTCAGAATAATGTGATGGTACAAGTCGTTCTAAGAAAAATAAGGCCAATTATTTTATTTGACATATCAGCTATTAAAACATAGTTCGGGTTGTATAACTTTTGATACAAAGGCTTTAAATACGAAATAAAATATCTGGAAAATATTCTGAAAATATCCGGATAATACAGAATATATATAACATGTAACATTTAGGGTTTTATAACTAATTATACATAAATGACATAATAAGACACAACATCTATCTTTATTATGTTATAATACAAGCATAATTTCCCAGTCGTTATATCCTTCCCCCTTTATGGGATTCTGACCTCAGAATCTCACTAAGAAAATAACTGGGGATACTTTTCTAACATTTCACTTTCTAGTTCCCAGGTTGACTCTTCAACCATAGGATTTCTCCACAAAACTTTTACTAAAGGTACAGACTTATTCCTCAATACCCTTTCCTGCCGATCTATAATTCTTATTGACTGTTCTATATAAAACAAATCAGGTTGAATCTCTATTGGCTCATATTCGATTACATGTCTGGAATCAGGATTATATCTCTTAAGAATCGACACTTGAAACACATTATGGATATGCTGCATGTGAGGTGTTAAAGCTAACTCCTACGCCACTTTTCCGACTTTCTTCAAGATTTCAAATAGACCAACATATCGTGGCTTTAGTTTACCCTTGCTTCCAAATATGTTCGATCCATTCCACGGGGTTATCTTGAGTTGTACATGCTCTCCTTCTTGGTAGTCCATATCTTTCCTGGTTTGCTCTACATATTTGTGTTGTCGATTCTGCGCTGCTTCGAGTCACTTGCAGATAAGTTCTATCTTCTTCTTGGTTTGCTGAATCAATTCTGGACCTAAAATTTTGCGTTCTCCAACTTCATCTCAATGCACAGGTGATCTGCATTTTCTTCCATATAGAGCTTCATAAGGTGGCATTCCAATGCTTGCATGATAACTGTTGTTGTAAGAAAATTTTACTAGCGGTAAATGCCCATCCCAACTACCTTCAAAATCAATCACACAGACTCGTAACATATCTTTAATGGTTTGAATAGTTCTTTCACTTTGTCCGTCTATTTGCGGATGATAAGCGGTACTCATATTTAATTTGGTTCCAAGGCATTCTTGAAATTGTCTCCAAAATCTTGAATTGAAATGGGGATCTCGATCAAATACAATAGATACTGGAACTCCATGTTGCATCACAATCTCCATGAGATATAAGTGCACTAATTTGTCGAGTGAAAATCTTTCGTTGATTGGAAGAAAATATGCTGACTTCGTTAGTCTGTCGATAATCACCCAAATTGCATCATGATTCGCTTTGGTTCTGGGAAGTCCTACCACGAAATCCATCCCTAAATGTTCCCATTTCCATTCTGGAATATCCAGTGGTTTTAGTAATCCGCTTGGACGTTGATGTTCAGCTTTGACTCGTTGGCACATATAGCATTTACTTACCCATTATGGTATTTCTTTCTTCATATTTGGCCACCAAAAATTTTCCTTCAGATCTCGATACATTTTTATGATTCCGGGATGTATGGAATATCTTGAGCTGTGAGCGTCTCGTAATATCTCTTCTTTCAATTCCGGCACATTAGGTATCCAGATTCTTGATGAAAATCGTATAATTCCTTCATTATCTTTCTGAGTTTTGATTTCTTCTCTAGTTAAGTTGTCGTCGTCTTGACTCATCACTTTTTCTTGACATCTTCGAATCTTTTCCAATAGTTCTGGCCGGAATGTCATTTCATGAATAAGTTCGGTGGATTCATTTGGAATACGAATCTTAATTTCCAACTTTTCAAATTCTCTGACTAATTCTTCTGAAGAAGTCAATATCTTCAATCTTTCTTTCCGGCTTAATGCATCTGCCACGACGTTCACTTTTCCTGGATGATTAGCTAATTGTAACATTATAGTCTTTAATTAACTCTAGCCATCACCGGTGTCTCATGTTAAGTTCCTTCCGCGTAAAGATATAACTCTTATGATCCGTGTAAATTTCACATTTCTCACCATAAAGATAGTGTCTCCACAGTTTCAGTGTAAACACGATTGCTGCTAATTCCAGATCATGCGTCTGTTCATGAAGTTTCAATTGTCTAGAAGCATATGCGATTACATTACCGTGATGCATCAATACATCCCAGTCCTCGATTTGAAGCGTCGCTATAAATGACAAAATCTCCTTGCTCATCTGGTAACACAAGTATCGGTGGAGTTACTAATCTATTCATCAGTTCTTGAAATCTTTCTTCACATTTGTCATTCCATACAAACTTTTCATTCTTCCAAGTTAACTTGGTTGGTGGCGTAGCTATTTTCACAAAATCCTTGACAAATCTTCTGTACTAACCTGCCAATCCCAAAAAACTCCTGACTTCTGTCGGTGTCTTTAACCTTTCCCAATTCAATACGGCTTCAATCTTGGCGGGATCAACTTTAATTCCTTCCATTCTGATGATATGACCCAGAAATTGTACTTCTTTTAACCAAAATTTGCATTTCGAGAATTTTGCATAAAGCTGTTCATTCCTTAAATTTTCTAAAGCAATCCTTAAGTGCTCGGCATGTTCTTCTTCAGTCTTCGAGTAAATCAAGATGTCATCAATAAATACAATCACAAACTTGTTCAAGTATCTCTTGAATACCCTGTTCAATAAATCCATGAACGCTGCAGGTGCGTTGGTCAGACCAAATGCCATTACGAGAAATTCATAATGTCCGTATCTGGTACGAAAGCAGTCTTAAGAATATCTTCAACCTTGATCTTTAATTGATGGTATCCCGATCTTAAGTCTATCTTGAAAAACCATGCGGCTCCTTTCAGGTGATCAAACAAATCGTTGAACCGTGACAAATAATACTTATTCTTGATAGTCAGTTTATTCAGTTCACGATAATTGATACATAGTCGCATGCTGCCGTCTTTCTTTTTCACAAACAATGCCGGTGCATCCCATGGGGATACACTTGATCTTATAATTCCTCTATCCAGAAGATCTTGTAATTGCATTGAAAATTCCTTCATTTCAACCAGTGCCATCCGATATGGAGCTTTTGAAACTGGTTCCGTACCTGGTGCTAAATCGATAGTAAACTTAATTTCTTGATCCGGCGGTAATCCTGGAAGTTCATCTAGAAAAACGTCAGGAAATTCATATACAACTGGAATATCTTCTATCTTGGAACTTTCCTTCTCGATATCCAATACATAAGCTATATACACTTCACATCCCTGTCGTAGCAATCGTTTGGTCTGCATCATTGTTAGAAATTTCTTTCGTTGTTTCTCGCATCTAAATATTACCGTTGTATTTTCCATAATTCGCAATTTCACTTTCTTATTCACACAATCGATCTAAGCATTATAAAAAGGTTACCAATCCATTCCTAAAATAACATCAAACTCTCCTAACTTGAAAGGAATCAAGTCTACAGAGAAATGATGTCTGGCTATATTGATATCGCACTCGGGACATACTCGATCTACAGGAACCTGGTCGTCACTCGCTAATTTTATAATTAACGTCTCACCCAACCGTTAAATTTCGTAACATATCTTATTAATGAATTCTTCAGAAATAAAAGATCTCTTAGCTCCAGAATCAATCAATACTTTTGCATTAACTGAATTCATAGAAGCGTACCCGCAATCACACTAGGACTCTGCACAACTTCTTTCATTATCATGTTAAAAGTTCTCGCTCTAGGCTGATTATGCTGTGGTGGCGGAGGTAGTGCCAATACTTTCGAAACACTAGCAGCCATAGCTGGTCCTTTGCAATCCCTAACAACGTGTCCTTTCTTTCCACATTGGAAACAAGCAACCTCTGTTCTTCCTGCTGGAAATTTGTTAGAGTAGTGCTCTTTCTGTTTGCATCTAAAGCATGTCACATTTTCCTTGATACAGACGCCCATATGTTTCTGACCATATGTTTTGCAGTACAGCAGTGGGGGTCTAATAATTCCCTGCTAGTAGGGAGCTTGGAAACGATTACCTGCTCTCTGATTGTCTTGTCCTGTCCTTTTGGAATTCATATTTGTCCGGGCTTGGAATCCCGGCTTTCGGTTGGAACGGTTCTGAAAACTTCCTTGTCCCTTTTCCTTTTGGGACCTTTCACTATCCCATTCAATAATCATATCTTTCTGAACCACGGCGGTATAAGTTGCCAATTCAAAAACTATAACTCGGCTGTATATCCATGACTGTAATCCCTGTTGGAATCTTTTAGCCCGTTTCTCTTCAGTATCAACCTGCTCTGGAACAAACCTAGCCAACTCAGTAAACTTGGCTTCGTATTCAGTCACTGACATATTCCCTTGCTTCAGTTCCAAGAACTTGATTTCCATCTGGTTCTTCATATAGCGAGGAAAATACTTCTGCAGAAATAATTCCGTAAACCTATCCCAGGTCACAATATATTCATCCTCTAAAGCTTTCCTGGATTCCCACCAGTAATTTACTTCCCCTTTTAGGAAGTAGCTGGCAAAATCAGTTTTCTGATCCTCTCCAACTTTCACGAGTACAAACGATTTCACCATTTCTTTCAATCAAGACCTAGCCTTAGTAGGATCCGTTGTACCCTCGAAATCTGGAGGCTTAACTGATTGAAACTTCTTAAAGGTAACAACAAACACAACTGGTGGTATCTGAGGTTCAGGACGAGGTGGCTGTTGTAACATCTGTTGCTGAATATGTTGTTATTATTGTTGTTGTTGCATCTGTTGTTGCATCATTACCATCTATTGTTGCATCAGATGGAACATTTGGTTCATAGTATCATTATTCTAACCCTCGGAGTTACTGTTGGAGGTTTCAGTTCTGGTCTTTCTTTTTGGTGCCATTTTTCTGATAATAAAAGAATGATTCTTTTTAATGATTTACCAAACAACTGATAATAGATAAAGAAACAATTTATCTGGTATTAAAATAGGAAATTTAAACAATGGATAATGGAAAGAAAACAATTAAAATAAGAGATTTAAATGATTTGAAATTTAAACAATCAGTTGAAATGATTTTATAATTTGAAATAAAAATGATGGTTCACTGTTTTAAACTAAACAAGATTTAAAATATGGAACTGTTAAACAATATAAGAAATGTAAATGCTGTAAAGAATGGAATTTAAATAAATGAAAAGAAAAAGTTGAAAAAGTTTATTATATATATATATGTGACACCAGCCTTAGGTGTAAGTGCTTGGTACAAAAGTCTAAGTCAGATCTGCCATGGCTACTGCTGATACAAGTCAAACTAGATACTCGCACATACATAACTAACCACACTATACTATGCTGCATCTATCTACATATATCACATATAATACACAACTAGTCTCCCACTGTCAACCATCAGAATCCTGGTGGATTGCGCCTCAACTCATCACGGAGTATCTCAATAACCGACTGTGCCAAATGGGTAGCTCTATGATACTCTTCATAAGAATGCGGCCCATCGTGCATCAAAGCATCCAACTCAAAAGTGGCACTATACACTGTCGACTAAAGTCTCTGCCTCATCATGTAGTCTTGCTGAAGTGCAGCTAACGGTCCTCGGTCCCTCTGGTCAAATAAACCCATAATCTCTCTACACTGTGATCTCCAATACTCAACATCCTCTCTCGCAACACTGTACTCATGATATGGAACCGTATGTGGTGCTGCAACCTGTCCCACAGACTCCTGTGATGGAACTCTCGGTATCCCTTCCATGCCCTATTGTGGAAAATCCAACTGTAATCCCCCATCGTGCTCATCCATCCCCTCAACTGGGGCCATCTGAAACACCTCTGGCTCTGGAGCATACACGGGTAAAGGAGGCAACACTGCTGGTGGAATCTCTGGCTCAATCTCTGGAATAAACTGATACTCTATCAAAAGTGGAGGTGGAAGCATCGGCTCAAAGAACTCTAATGGATCAACATCTCTACTGGATATGGTATCTGCTCTGGAGCTGGTGGTGCTGGCTTCTAAGGTAGTGCTGGTGGTGGAAGTGGTGGAAACACCTGTGCTGACATTGGTGGTATAGCCAATGCAGCTGGCCCAGTCACCGTCCTCTTGGAAGATCCTGATGATGCCATCTAATAATATAACAAGGAAAGAAGAAGGGTCACTTAGCAATCCTTAAACTTATACCTTTCTAACCTAAACTTATCTTAACCCTAACACTACTATTCATATCCTATGTGATCTCCTTATCTTATCCTATTCCTAATGTTCTTGTTTTCAGGGACCTAACCTACAACTCTGATGCCAAATATATAACACCCTCCAGACCCGGGGTATAAGTCTGGGGGTTACTAGCTAATCACCAAACATGTACAACTTGTATAATAATTAAACAGATATATATAAACCCCTTTAACACTAACCAGGATCTTTTTAGGTTGAAGTATGAAAACAAGAACCACATTATAACTTTATTACAAACCCAATTTAAAATCTTATAAACTCTCTTTATTACAAACCATTATCTAACAAGTTTTAACTACAACTTTTCTTTATTATTCAAACACACACATCAACTATCTACACTACACCTGGTCAGGAAAATCAAAGCTCTCCTCCTGAATTGGGATCAACACCTTTGGTATGAGAGGGTCCCGCGGCTTGACTCGTTTCTTTACCACTCGAGTCCTGATAGGTTTCATTTTCCTTCTTAACTGAAAATAATAAGGTGAATAACAACAAACAGGGGGTGAGCCATAAGTTGCTCAATAAGTCCACAATATATAAACAGTGTTATAATAAGCTAAATGAATCGGTAATTTTGTTACATCTGCAAAGATATAACCTCGCGAGAAAAGAACGAAGGCCACTATTGGCGAATATCAAACGAACTAAACTGGACAAAAGTTTGCACCTATATCATGCTGATCAGCTAGGATACAGTGCAGATCCATACCTCAATGTATTGATCCATTCAGGTACCCAGACTCTACGGCCCAACACAAGGATCCGGCTAATTCCCGACCCTTAGGATCAAGTGTATACCTGATCCCAATCATCACCATCCAGTACATAGAAGAGCAACCGAGAAAATCGGTATGCTTTGATATATCCCAATATTAGAATATATCAAGATATATGTATATATATATTTATAATTATTGGAATATGAACAGAGGATTCAAAAAATAGGAGGAATCAGGAATCGAAATAAAATATGAACAAAGGCATGATAATTGTGTTTCGGTGATTGTGAACAAAGATTATCAGTGAATAATTGAGATAAGAATCTGAAAGCAATTCACTATTCTGAATTTAGAATAGAGGAAAAACTTTCCTTTCACGCGATTTACTCCAAGTACTTCACCGTCTTCTATCATCGGCTCGACTCTTCGATTTGGATACTTGAATCACTCGATTTGGTGGAGAAATCAGCTCAACATCCTTGTTTGATTCTTCGACCCGAATTCAAACCCGACCCATTTTTCAAAGAATTTTAATTATTTTTCTGATTTTCAGTAATTAATTAATAATAATTAAATAAAATTAGGCTATTTATAGTTGGTAAAATAATACTCCTAATTAAAATTAAGGCCCTAATTATACATCTTTTAAAATTAATTGGCCCCTAATTTTATAATTTTTGAGTATTAAATTTTAATTTTTAAATAATTAATATATACAATATATATGCCAAAAATTTCCAAAATTTGTGAATAATTCAAAAATTCAAAGAAATGGTATAAATGAAAGTCCTATAATTTTATAAAAATAAAAATGTGATTTTTATGGAGTTTTTAACACCCAATGGGGCCCCGAAAAGTCATTTTTCGCAAAACGAGAAAATTTATAAAATATCTAGATGTTCAGGATAATGCGATGGTACAAACCGTTCTAAGAAAAATAAGGCCAATTATTTTATTGGAAATATCAGCTATTAAAACATAGTTTGGGTCGTATAACTTTTGATACAAAGGCTTTAAATACGAAATAAAATATCTGAAAAATATCCAGAAAATATCCGGACAATTCAAAATACACATAGCATGTAACAGTTAGGGTTTTATAGCTAATTATACATAAATGATATAATAAGACATATAATTTATCATTATTATGGTATAATACAAGCGTAATTTCCCATTCGTTACACTTGGTGTATACTGTAATAACCCCCAAAATTTTCAACTTTTTGTAACCCTTGTGAATAGTGTTTTAGCTGAATGAGAAAACTTTTCATGCCACACTATGTAGGGGTTCTATTATGGATATTCTGAGATTTTATTAGTACTCTATATGGTATATGAGTGTATGTAAAGATCGCCAGAATCCAATTCCGAACACTTTGGTTTTTCCCGGAAATACCCTAGATGCGGAAAGAATTGAGTATAAGGTAACATGATATAAATGATTTAAATTAAAGGATTATAATAGAGGACCATAAAAAGGAATATAATGTATTGAGAAAGGTTAAGGGAACCTAAGTAATAAGATCCCGGGTATGATCCTTCAAACGATAAACGAAAACGAAAGTTAAGCGAACCGTATAACAGATCAGCGGTTATTAGGCAAACAATTAGGAAGTTAATCAAAGGGATTAGAGTGAGTGATGTCACCCAACCAATGAGAGGAGGACAAAGAGAGAAGGATGACATCACAACATGATATAGGCATGACATGGGAAGGAAGGAGGTGTGGTGGCTTTTTAACCACACAAAATCAAGGGCAAATAGGTAATTGACTAAATCAAACACAAAAACCAATCAGCCAAGCCAAGCAAATTCATTCTTCATCAAAATCAAAAGAAACCAAGGCATTGTTCATCTAGAGCTCTCGGCTTTTTACTATTGCAAAAGGCAAGAAAATTCAAAATCAAAGATCCAAGCTTCCTAAATTGGTGAGTTAATTCCCTAATCATCTTCATGCTTAGTTAGGGCTATATCATGAGTTTAAGCCATCAATTCCTTCTCAATCTTCTTCATTTAATCAAAGAAGAAGACTATGAATAGTGTTTTCAAGTTTTTAACTTGAAATTTTTCTTGTTTTCCTTGAAGATCCAAGCATTCCTAAGACTTCTCAAAGCTTCTTAAGGCTTCCTAGCTCCTCCCACCACTTCAAGGAAGGTATATCATCTCCAAACCCTAGATTCCTATGTATTATAAGATGATTTTGATTAGTAGGGTGATATTGTAGCTTGATGTTGTGATTTAGAGTTTGGGATTTGAAATGGTATTGAATCGGATTGGTAAATCTTGTTGTTTTGGTTAAAAGAATGTAGTATAGTTAAATTCAAGCTTAGGCATAAGTATGAATGTTAAAATTGAATTGGTTGGGGTTGTTATGATGTGATAAGGATGGATGTTGGTTGTATGTTGGATTTGAGGTTGAATTGGGTTGGTTTTGAATGGTTTTAAATTGGGAAATCGCGTAAACATAGCCGTCGTAACGTCCGATTTTCTTTAGACTGTTTTTGTGTATAACATTAGGACCCGAGAACCCCCTGCTATAGTATTACCTTTTCCATTTTTAGATAGATCATGTTACGAGCTTCGTTTTGATATGTACTTCGTTCGATTCCGATGCACGGTTTAGGAGAAACGACCGTTTCAAGTAACGGCGTTTCGCGAACGAAACTTTTCCCCTCGCCTTACTTTGAAGCAAAGGTTAAAGACCAAAAAGGGTTAATTAATGCATGAAACATTTATGGTAAGTGTGTTAGGCAGTTGGTAAGACACTCGCGAAGGAATCGCCTTAAAACTCATAAAGGTTGAATTATTAAAAATGGTGGAGCCGAGGGTACCCGAGTGACTTAAGCGAGTCAGTAAGCGCAAAACAAGCGTTAGAGTCTAAGTTAGTTAAAGTATAGATTTACAAGTGACTTTGGTTTAATTCCAACTTATTTGTTGTTTATAGGTTACCAGACTCGTCCCGAGCCTTTTATCACCCCAAGTCGCTCAGGCAAGTTTTCAAACCGTTATAACTGTTGTTGTGATGTATATATGTATTTGCATTATCTTGCGATAGATGCATGTTGGTTAATTAGCAAATGTTGCAATATATTGAATCATGCTGTTATGGTATATATATATGCATGCCTGTTTCGTATTCTTTCCATATATATCTGTTGATTCAGTTGATAATGTTAGGTCACACTTTCAATGTAGAGGGGGTGAATACAGTGTTTATTACAATCAAATCAAACTTCAAGAACTTATGTAACAGAAAACAAACTTTATTGAAACAATAAACTCTGTTACAATCTGGAACTGTTATCTCTCAGTGATGAACAAAATATCATGAGAGCTGCTAGGGTTACAGTATATAATATTCTCGATAATGATAACACTTATAGTGTAAACCCTATGTCTGTGTTTATATACTACACAGTTACAAGATAATCGCTAATTGATATGGAATATAATTCTGCTTCCTAATATATATCAATCAGATATCTTCTATTCCAAGTATTCCATTCTTCACGGAATTCCTTCTTCATGCATATCTCTTCTTATGTTTATCTTGATCTTCTTAACTTCAATCAGCTACTGTCCTTATCTGATCGTCCTTCAGCACTTAAGTTCTGATATCTATCTCCTGATGCTTATCTCCTGATAACATAAGTACTGATATCCCTTAAGTTCTGTCGTCCAGTATAAGTACTGATCAGTTAAGTACTGATTTGTTCTGTTCAAATAAGATCTGAAATCTAAACATAAAACATATTAGCCATGACATTATCAAATATATCTAACAATCTCCCCCAACTTGTAAATTAGCAAAATATACAAGTTTAACAGATATTTGATGATGTCAAAAACATTAAGTACAAATGCATGAGAAATAGACAAGATAACTACAACTTACAGTCCTTAAAGCTTTTACCAATTCAACTTCTGATAACAACTTTAGTTTGTATACACATCAGAATTTAAGTAGTTGTAGATCTTTGACTTGGCTTCATCATTTTCTGATCTCTCTGATGTCAGGAGTTGTTCTGAGATAATTCTTCAACAAACATTTCTCAGCATATCTGAGTTCATCAATCATTCTCCGTTTGACATCTTTAAGCTCTGCAGTATCTTCACCAGTTTGAAATATTGCAGCTCTGAGATCATTAATCTTTGCTTTTCTCAACTCCCGATCTAGTCTTATGACATAAGCTTTGTTAGACTCTAGATTGAATTCAAGCCCCTTAATACCAAGATATGTTCTGATCTGTGCAGTATTAGGCTTCATATCAACAATATCACCATTGTGATTTCTGTACTTTGGAACATATCTGCTGTCAGACTTAACAGAATAAAGCCTTTTCTGTCTCTGAATCTGTTCTTTTAAGTAGTTTGCAGCAGTCTCTGTTATTCTGTCATCCACTTGAAGTAAGAAAAGTACATGCTCCAATTCTTCAAAATACTTCAAAGGAATGGCATTTTGTCTTATATGATAAACCCTACCATCTGTCATGAAATACAACATGATGTATTCTTTCAAGTAGGTATGGTAAACCATCTGTACAGATTCTAGTTGATTCAATCTCTCAGGAGTTGCTCCAATACCTGGTTCACTCAAGGAAGTTGGATCATCGGTAGTGTTGTGTACTCTTCTTTCATCAGCACTTCCCAATCCAGTTTTATCTCTAGCTTCCTTTCCAGTAACTACTCTTGCTTCAAAACCACTTGGAGTAGTCTTCAAAGATTGAGTCTGTTTTGCTTTAGTGAATCCTGGTAGGAGTGTTTTAGATTTATTTTCTGATATCAAGTTAACTTGAGCACTGTCAGAGGTTACTTGCTTCTTCTGAATATCATAACTTACAATTTCTTGACTCTGAACAACTTGAGCCATGTCAGAGGTTGTTTTAAGAACTTTTCTTGAATTCAGAGCAAGATCATCTTTTCCATCAGTAATTTCTTCTTCCTCAGGAGGTACATAAGGCTTGATAGGTTCACCAACCTTTTCTTTACCCTTGGATCTTGGATCTATCTGTGGTTGTGATCTAGCCAAAGTTTCTTCAGTATGTATCCTTTCTTTGATCACAATGCCTTTAGGTTTTGGAAGTAACTTTTTACCAGAAGCTTCAGATTTAGATGTGACTTTCTCTGATTTAAGTTTGGCTTCTTCTTCCTTTAAACTTTCCAAGTCCATCCCTGGATTTTCTTGAAGAAATAACTGTCTTGACATTTCCTCATCAAGATCTAGAAGTTCATCAGAACTTATCCTTTTACCAGCAGCAGAACTTATTCTTTTCCCAGTATCAGAACTTGTTCTGTGACTAGCTTATCTTGATGTAAACCTTCTACCTTGACTATGACCACTACCCATTCCAGAGTTTCCTTGGTCATCTTTTCCATCATCCTTTCCTTGCAGTGACTTGTTGGTGTTGCATTTGGACTTAATTACCTTCTCCCCCTTTTTGGCATCAGCAGGTAATAAAAGAGAGATAAGTAGTTCCACTGAGGTCTGGATTTCAGTAAGTTGCGATTGCTGAGAAGCTTGATTTGTCAGGATTTGATCAATCTGAGCTTGTTGCTTCTCTTGAGTTTTCTCAATATAAGCAACCCTGTCAATGGTAGGTTGGAAGAACTTTTTCTTATCAATTTTCCAAACTTGTTCCTGTTTGATAAAGTTCTCCTGAATCTTGTGTAGCTCTGCATGAGTGTTGGAATGAAGACCTTGTAGATGTTTAGTACTCAATGCAGTGACTCTAAGCTGGGTTTTAAAATCATCAGAATGTAACATTTCATCAGCTTTAGTCAAGTGCTCAGCAAGATGTAAAGCATTTGGAACACATGAAACTGAGTTCCATTCCTTAGTCCACTCCTGACCTGCAGGAGTTTCACTCCAAGGTAATGGTGCATCCCTGTTAACAAACTCCTTTACCAGTTCAGACTTAGGAAGAGTCAGTGGAGGAGTATGTCCTGAAGGACCTGCTTCATCAGCATCTACAGTTGTAGCTGCCTCACCAGTATCTCCAACATTTGCAGCATCAGAACTTAGAGAATCATTATCTTCTGATAAGACAACTGTGTGAGTAGTAATGGAGGCTTCAACATCCTCTAATTGCTGATCTGATACTAAGTTCTGATCAACAGCCATATCCTGATGCTCACCTAAAATCTGATCATCAGCATCTTGATGCAGAGAAGGTGTTAGTGATAACTCAGGAGTTTGAACAACATCAGTAACAGGTGTTGTGGAAGGATTATTTGCTGTTGGAGCTTCTAAGAAAAGTATTTCAGGCACAACCAGGTTCTGAATATCAATTTCAGCACTTGTGCCTGGATCAACAAGAGACATAGAAGGTGAATTAGCCTTGTCAGATACAGGTTCCTGAGATGGAGTTGATGAAGAAGAAGTGACTGGAGCAAATTCCTTGTCTTGTGAGATCAGTGATTCCTGATCCCCTTCCTTAGCTGCTTCCTCCTCATCATCTGAAACTGGCCTTTGTGCCTTCTGTTTCTTGTACTTCCTTGTTGATTTGGATTCCTTGGGAGTTTCAAGAACCGTCATACGTCTAAGCCTCTTGAGAAGCCTAGAACCCCCAATTGTAGAATCCTTCTGAGAAGTTGCCTTCTCAGCTTCATTTACCACAGGTTCTGAAGAGGGAATCTGATCCTCAGAATCTGATTCATCTCTCAAAGTAATCCTCCTCCTCTTCTGAGATGTTTGAGGAACAGTCTTTGTTCTCTTTGGTTTAGAGGATGGAGGCTTCACAGTAGGTTGAGTAGAATGAGAGGTAGGTACTGAGGTTGATGGATTTTGGTTATGGTGAGTTGGTTGAACATTTGAGTAAACAGATTTGTAAGTAGCAGGATCAGCATTTACCAGAATCTGTTTCACAGACTGAGGAATCTGTAATTGTCTCACCATTGATTTCTTTGTGTCAGCATTTATCAGGTCGTTAAAGTACCTTTTTGCAACCTTAAAAGGTGGGGTTTGAGTGCTGACTAACTGGGGTTCAGCAGTACAATACGTATAAATAAGTTGACAGAATCTAGCAAAATAAACAACATCTCGATCCTCTGTCATCCTATCCCCAATAAAACCAATTATTCCAGTTGTAAAATCAAAATGAGTTTGATGGATAATAGCATACCCGATGTGCTGACTCAGAATTGGGATGGCATCAAAATTTGAACACTTGTTGCCAAAAGCCTTGGTGATGCAATCGAAGAAGAAACTCCATTCTCTTCTGATATTAGCCCGTTTCAACTGTCCAAGTTTCGTCAGACTCTTTTCATATCCCAAATCAGTCATTAACCCCCGAAGTTCTGATTCCTCTGGTATAGAGAAGGTACAATCTTCTGGAAGATGTAATGCTCTTCGTACTGTACCAGGAGTGACTACATAGGATGAATCACCCACTTGGAAGATAATACTGGGAGTTCCTCGTTTACCACCATCATCAAAAACTCCAGTCCTCCAGAACCGCAGAACTTGTTGACTTGAAAATAATTCAGGCTGAGTTAAGGCGTACCCAACCTCACTATGTGCAAGAAGATCTTGCACAAAATGCAATTCAGATGGAGCTTCAGCATGATCAAGAATTGCAGCATAGTTGTTTGGAACAAACTTTGCTCCATCAATGATTAAATCCTTTGGTGCCATGTGAAAAAATATTGAAATTCAAGTATGCCTGTTAGGTGTTTGAGATAATGTCTGTATGAAAAACCAACGTGAGAAAGAATGAGAAAGAGAGTAAAAGTAAGAAGAGAGATAAAGTATAAAGAAAATAAAAGATTAAAGAAATCTTCTCTCTGTTGTTCTTATACTCTGAAAAAAAATGTTACCATTGGACACCTGTCAGACATGCAGTAATAACGGATAGTTACTGGGCTCGAGAAAACAGGAATGATTACTTACCCAGTTGCCTTGTTCCAAGGAAAAACCATTTCAGTTATCAAGAGACACAGGTTTAATTCAAAATTTAAACCGTTAGCACTGATTGAATTATTTTTCACTGCAACATTAATATTCTGAAAATGAATCATGTTAAAAATGACCGAGATAATTTCGATGAATAAGTGCTGACAAAGAATCAGAACTTAAATAAAGAAAAAATTTAAATGGTCATCAGAATATCAAGCAGGATTTAACAACACAAGATAAAATAACTCAGAGACAAAATCTTGAAGTAAAAACAGTTTTCATTAATATATCAAGTCAATACATATATGAAATAGAAATTACATCAATACAAGATTTTCCCTAAGCTTCTAATCCTAACGTCAACAGCTTTAGTCCTAGCTAAGAAGCCTGACAAAGATGAGGATGAAGAAGAATAGGAAGAAGACGAGATTAAGTCATCTTCCTCTTCCTATCTTCGATGAACAAGATGGCGAGTCGTATCATTCGCTCTTGCTGACGGATACGACAAAGGTGAAGGTCTCTTCGAATGGCCACCAGATCACGTTTGATAACCTCTGGAAATTGAATCCAGAGATTGTGAGGGATGTTGGTGATAGGGTAGGGAGTTGGAATTCCATTCAAAAAGACATGCACAGTCTCATCACCGTAATTGTAGAACCAGCCAAATTCAGCCATTTGTGATAGTAAATGAAAAACAAGACTGAATTTGTGATACAAGTGTGATGAGAAGACTAATGTGAAGTGGCTGTGTATATAGGCAAGAGAATGCCAAGAGACGCAAAGATATTTAATGCTGACAGGCAGAATTAATTCTACCTCGTCTCCCTAGACTTTGAAAAAGAATAACAGTCATTGGAAAAGGAATGTGCACATGTAACAAGAGTGAACTGTTCAAGGACGAGTGCCATTATGTTTTAACCATAGACTATTAATCTTCCACTTCAACATTTCGAAATTAATCTGAGACTGTTACCAAATTTTACTCACAGATAAGTCAAGTAAAGGGTTAGACTGAAAAATCAGAACTTAGACCTATACCAGAACTTAACAGTCATCAGAACATAATGTCTTAACTCGAACAAGGAATATCTATCTTAGTAAATACTCATACAAGTTCTTAGTTATGAACGTCAGAACTTAATCATCAGAACGTGTAACTAGAACTTGTCCTCAGAATTTGTGCAAAAATGACACAATGACTGTTTATCTAAAATAACATAGACCACCACAGAAATTTCATCATTCATATGGAGTGATGTGTGTGTGCATTAAGCTAAATAAATAATAAAGAGTAAAGTCTGTTCTACTTCAGTACATCTTAGAAATAAGTCATAATTAAAATTTTGCTAAAGAGCTGTCATTATCCTGAAACCTACTGATAAATGAGTTCATGCATGAGTCCACCTCAACTGTTTTTGTGCTAATTTTATGCATCTTTTGAAATTCTATTTTACAGTGGCTTCTCAGTGTAAGTGAGTCACGACTGTTTATCAGAATTTATGCTATTATCAGAGTATTTCTCCAGTAATCATAGAGTGTGAAAAGTCACCAAGAAAATATTTTGCTTTTCTAATGCATATTTACTTAATACCAGCAATGCACTTGGGTCGTCCCTTTCACATTTTTACTCTAGATCTCAAAGGAGTACCTGATATTATTCTTTGATTATTTTCTTCTTCTTTTGATAAATGAGGTTTATCAGCACTTAGTACATTCAGCAGTTTTACTAGAATCAGAACTTAAACAGATGAGTAGCATTATTCTAATTTGGGACTTAGTAATAAGATGAATACAAAGTAAACTAACTAAGCTCAAGTATCAGAATTTGCTTGTGTCATAAGATTTCCACAGAAATAATTACTTCTTTCATGGGATCATTTGTTTATTGAAGACTAGTAGGTCAGTATCTAGCACAGTTATCCTCATAGGATTGAATAGGTTACTTAAACAGATATATCACTTATCAGAGTTTAGAACATATATCAGACAACAGTCAGTACTTAAAGACATTTATCAATTAATGCACAGAATATACAAAGAGATTAATTCTGTAAATACTGATCATAAAGTCTGATAACATAGAACAAGTTTAAGCAGATTTAGAGAAAGAACCTGAAATTCATTCCAAGTTCATTTACCAATTTTGTAAAGGTAGCTTCACACAGTGGTTTTGTGAAGATATCTGCTACTTGTTGATCTGTGGGAACAAAATGCAATTCCACTGTACCTTCATCCACATGTTCCCTGATGAAATGGTACCTGATGCTGATGTGCTTTGTCATAGAGTGTTGAACTGGATTACCTGTCATAGTAATAGCACTTTGATTATCACAGTAAATAGGGATTTTGAAATACTGTTAACCCATAATCTAGTAACTGATTCTTCATCCAGAGAATCTGTGCACAGCAGCTTCCTGCAGCAATATACTCTGCTTCTGCAGTTGATGTGGAAATTGACTTTTGTTTCTTGCTATACCAAGAAACCAACCTGCCTCCAAGAAATTGGCAGCTACCACTTGTGCTTTTCCTGTCAATTTTGCAACCTGCAAAATTTGCATCTGAGTAACCTATTAATTTAAAATCTGATTCTCTAGGATACCATAATCCTAGATCAGCTGTTCCTTTAAGATACTTAAAGATTCTTTTTACAGCTGTTAAGTGAGGTTCTCTTGGATCTGCTTGAAATCTTGCACAAAGACAGGTAGCAAACATGATATCTGGTCTACTAGCAGTTAGATAGAGAAGTGAGCCAATCATACCTCTGTAATCAGTAATATCTACTGAATTACCAGTATCCTTATCCAGTTTTGTTGCAGTGGCCTATGGGAGTGGATGCACTTGAACAGTCTTGCATTCCAAATTTCTTCAGCAAGTTTCTGGTGTACTTAGATTGACAAATAAAAGTTCCTTCTTCACTCTGCTTGACTTGAAGGCCCAGAAAATAACTAAGTTCTCCCATCATACTCATCTGATATCTTGACTGCATTAGTTTGGCAAACTTTTTGCAAAGTTTGTCATTTGGAGACCCAAAAATAATATCATCAACATAAATCTGGATCAAAAGTAAGTCCTTGCCATGGTTGAGATAGAACAGTGTTTTGTCAATAGTTCCTCTGTTGAATCCACTTTCCAGAAGAAACTGAGCTAAAGTCTCATACCATGCTCTAGGAGCTTGCTTAAGTCCATAAAGTGCTTTATCAAGCCTGTAGACATAATCTGGATATTTGGAATCTACAAAGCCTGGAGGTTGTTCAACATATACTTCCTCTTCCAATTCTCCATTGAGAAAAGCACTTTTCACATCCATTTGAAAGACAGTAAACTTTTTGTGAGCAGCATAAGCCATGAATATCCGTATGGCTTCTAACCTAGCAACTGAAGCAAATGTTTCATCATAGTCAATTCCCTCCTGTTGAGAATATCCTTTTGCAACCAGCCTTGCCTTGTTCCTTACAATTATGCCATCACTGTCAGTTTTGTTTCTGAATACCCACTTTGTACCAACAACCGATCTATTCTTAGGTCTTGGCACTAAGGTCCAGACTTTGTTTCTTTCAAATTCATTCAACTCTTCCTGCATTGCTTGCACCCAATCAGCATCTTGAAGAGCTTCTTCCACTTTCTTTGGCTCAGACTGAGAGAGAAAAGAATTGTAAAGACATTCATTCGAAGTACCTGTTCTAGTTCTGACACCTGCCTCAGGATTTCCAATTATTAAATCAGGTGTATGTGATTTTGTCCACTTCCTTGCAGATGGAAGATTTTCTCTAGAACTGGATGCTCCCCTATGATTCATGCTGTCTTCGGTTTCATTTTCTGATGCTCCCCCTGAAACTATGCTCTCTGAGTTGGATCCTTCAGTATTTAGATTTTCAGTACTGTCAGTACTTGGCTTATCAGAACTTGACGAATCAGAATTTGAAGAGCCAGATGTATGTTCTGATGCTTCTTGAGATGTGATAATATCTTGAGTATGCTCCCCCTGCATTGGTGCATCTTCCTTTGACAGTAGTCACCACAGTTTCAATAACATCAGAGTTTAATCCATCAGAATTTACAGTATCAGGACTTAGACTGTCAGGACTTGAGGTATCAGAATATGAATCTTCATTTTCAAATCTCAGCTTATCATGATCAATGCAATCTTCAAGTCCAGTGATCTTCTTGTCATCAAAAGAGACATTGATAGATTCCATGACCTACTTTTGTTCTCAAATTATAGACTCTGAAGGCTTTTGTAGAAAGTGGATATCCTACAAAGATTCCCTCATCAGCTTTTAGATCAAACTTGGATAGCTGTTCAGGATGAGTCTTGAGAACAAAACACTTACATCCAAATACATGAAAGTATTTGAGATTTGGCTTCTTGTTCTTCACCATCTCATATGGTGTTTTTCCATGCTTGTTAATGAGTGTTGCATTTTGAGTAAAACAAGCAGTCTGCACAGCTTCAGCCCAGAAATAGGTTGGAAGCTTTGCTTCTTCAAGCATTGTTCGTGCAAGCTTCAATTAGAGTTCTATTCTTCCTTTCAACAACTCCATTTTGCTGTGGAGTTCCAGGAGTAGAAAATTCCTGCTTTATTCCATGATTTTTGCAGAACTCTTCCATTATCAGATTCTTGAATTCAGTGCCATTATCACTCCTCAAAATTTTCACAGAATCTTTGATCAATTTATCCAGATGTTTGACATGATCAATCAGGATAGATGCAGTTTCACTTTTTGTGTGTAAGAAATACACCCATGTGTATCTGGTGAACTCATCTACTATGACCAACGCATATTTCTTCTTTGCAATAGACATGACATTCACTGGACCAAATAGATCAACATGAAGTAGATAATAAGGCTCAAGAATTGATGATTCAGTCTTGCTCTTGAACGAAGATTTTCTTTGTTTAGCCTTCTGACATGAGTCACAAAGACCATCAGGAACAAACACTGATTTTGGCAGTCCTCTCACAAGATCTTTCTTGATCAGTTCATTTATCTTGTTGAAGTTTAAATGAGAGAGTTTCTTGTGCCAATTCCAGCTTTCTTCAGTTGAGGCTCTACTCACTAAACAGATTGCAGAACCATCAGAACTTGTTGAAAGCTTAGCTTCATAAATGTTACCACGCCTGAATCCCTTCAGAACAATTTTTCCTTTAGATTTACTAACTATTTCACAATGTTCTGCAAAGAAATCAACATGATAACCTCTGTCACAGATTTGACTTATACTCAGTAAGTTGTGTTTAAGTCCTGAGACCAGAGCTACATCTTTAATAATGACATTCCCAAGATTGATATTGCCATATCCCAAAGTTTTTCCAATGTTGCCATCTCCATAAGAAACACTTGGGCCATCTTTCTCCACAAAGTCTGATAGCAGGGCCTTATTTCCAGTCATATGTCCTGAACATCCACTGTCCAGAACTAAAATATTTTTCCTGTTGCCCTGCAATCAAAAAGACCACTAATTATTAGTTTTAAGGACCCAGACTTGCTTGGATCCTTTGGCCTTTTTAGGTTTGTTAACATTTGCAGCGGATTTAACATCAGATTTTATGTCAACAGTTTTCTTATCAGAACTTATACTAGAAGGAACAACAGAAACTTTCTTTAAAGAAGGTTTTATTTGATAATAATCATAGTACAAACTATGATATTCCTTACAAGTATAAATGGAATGCCATAAACTACCACAATGAAAACAAGGATTTTGTGGTTTGTATCTAACAGACTGACTCTTAACTCCTGACTTTGTAGATAAGGAGTTAATATTCTTATTCTTCCTGCAAAAAGAAGCCAGATGGTTAGAACTTCCACAGTTATGACATGCTTTCCTAGGAGCATCAGGAACAGATTTATAGTTATTGCTTTTATTCACACCTTCCTTTCCATTCCTGTTTTTCCTTGGTGATTTTACCTTGTTTGCATTCTTAACATCTTTCAGCTTATGCTTAAGCTGCTTCTTTGTCATTAAGCCTATGTTAACTTCAGCTGTCTTTTCTTGTTTTAGTTTGTCAGAAGCTAATTCCTTTTTAACTTCTGATTTCTTATTTTCGGATTTTTCAGTTACAAACTTAACAGGTTTTAACTTCGGCTTTTGCTTATCAACAGGCTTAATTTCTACAGTTCCTTTTTTATTTTCTCCATAGCCTAAGCCCTCTTTCCAGTTTCCACTACTTAGCAAATTTTGAGTTGTTTTGCCAGAGTTAGTCCAAGTTCTGATAATCTCTCTCTCCTTTTCTAACTCAGTTTTTAGAGATTCATTCATTTTTAGCACTTCATCCCTAACATAAAAAGCATCATCTCTATCCTGCTGAGTTTGATGAAACATGACTAACTCTTTTTCTAAGAAATCATTTCTTTTCCTAAAAGCAAGATTTTCAGAAGTTAATCTTTCACATGTTAAAGTTTGATCTCTATAACTAACAAACATGGTTTTAAGATATCTTCTCAACTCATTAATATCATCAGTATGAAAAGCATAAGTAGTCTGAGGTACCTTTGTTTCAGCAGCTTCAGAACTGCTCTCAGAACTTGATTTATCAGCATTTGCCATCAATGCATAGTTCTCCTCACTTTCAGAGTCTGAGGTGTCTGTCCAGCTTTTCTGCTTTGTGACAAGAGCTTTGCCTTTGTCATTCTTGGTCTTCTTGCAATCAGGAGATATGTGGCCTTTCTCACCACAATTATAACATTTAACATTAGCGTAATCTCCTCTGTCAGACTTTCCTCCTCTTCCTTCAGATCTTCTGAAATTCTTCTTATCAGAACTTATGCCTTTCCTGGAAAACTTCTTTCCCTTCCTGAACTTCCTGTATGCAATCTTTGTGATTCCTTTCACCATAAGAGCACACAGCTTCATCATCTCCTCATCAGCATCAGTTTCAGGCAAGCTTTCAGAATCTGAGTCATCATCACTCTCAGAACTTGATGACTCAGTATCAGATTTTATGATAAGAGCTTTACCCTTATCTTTCTTTGAGGAAGGTGGTTTGGGGGATTCCTCTTCAACCTTGAGAGCAACTGTCCTTGACTTTCCTCCTTTCCTCTTGCTTCTTTGTTCCATCTCAAGTTCATGAGTCTTGAGCATTCCATAGATTTCATCAAGAGTTGTTTCATCAAGATTGTAGTTGTCTCTTATTGTTGTTGCCTTCAAATCCCAACATTCAGGAAGAGCTAACAGGAATTTGAGGTTTGTATCTTCAAGATCATACTCCTTATTTACTAATGACAAGTCATTCAAGAGTTTGACAAATCTATCATATACATCAGTCAATGACTCATTAGTCCTAGAGTCAAAGTGTTCATACTCTTGAGTGAGTATTGTCTTCCTGTTCTTCTTAACTGTTTCAGTTCCTTGACACCTTGTCTCCAGTGCATCCCATATCTCCTTAGCAGTCTTGCAGTTGATTACCCTGTTTGACATTACATTATCAATGGCACTATGCAATAAGTGACGTACCTTGGCATCCTTAGCAATAGATGCTATATCTTCAGCAGTGTAATCATTCTTTTCCTTTGGTACGGTCATTGCTGCTTCACCTGCAACTACAACAGCGAGCTTGGTAGGTTTGTGAGGCCCTTCCTTGATTCTATCAAGGTATTCTGGATCTGTTGCTTCCAGAAACATGGTCATCCTTACCTTCCATATGGGATATTCAGATGGTCTCAATATGGGAACTCTGATAGTCTCATATCGACTCTGAGTTGATGTCTTTGATGATTCCTCAGTTTTGGTAGGCTTAGTTGGAGTTTCTGTGTCAGACATGATTGTGTTTGGATCTTTAACTGTATGTGTGTTAACAGATAGCTCTGATACCACTTGTTAGGTCACACTTTCACTGTAGAGGGGGTGAATACAGTGTTTATTACCATCAAATCAAACTTCAAGAACTTATGTAACAGAAAACAAACTTTATTTAAACAATAAACTCTGTTACAATCTGGAACTGTTATCTCTCAGTGATGAACAAAATATCACGAGAGCTGCTAGGGTTATAATAAATAATATTCTCGATAATGATAACACTTATAGTGTAAACCCTATGTCTGTGTTTATATACTACACAGTTACAAGATAATCACTAATTGATATGGAATATAATTCTGCTTCCTAAAATATATCAATCAGATATCTTCTATTCCAAGTATTCCATTCTTCACGGAATTCCTTCTTCATGCATATCTCTTCTTATGTTTATCTTGATCTTCTTAACTTTAATCAGCTACTGTCCTTATCTGATCGTCCTTCAGCACTTAAGTTCTGATATCTATCTCCTGATAACATAAGTACTGATATCCCTTAAGTTCTGACTTCCAGTATAAGTACTGATCAGTTAAGTACTGATTTGTTCTGTTCAAATAAGATCTGAAATCTAAACATAAAACATATTAGCCATGACATTATCAAATATATCTAACACATCCAATGATTTCGGACACTGGTCCTTAGAGATCGTTATCCCTTGAGACACAGAGACATATCCCTTTTTTGCATTTTGCATTCCAAAACATTGCAAAACCTTATCAATGTATGTGCTCTGACTTAGACCGATCATCCTTCTAGATCTTTCTCTATAGATCCTTATTCCTAGAATGTAGGATGCCTCTCCTAAGTCTTTCATGGAGAAATTGCTCCCTAACCAAGTCCTAACAGCCTTTAGAGAAGGAATGTCATTCCCTATTAGTAGTATATCATCAACATACAGTACTATGAATGCCACATAGCTCCCACTAACCTTCTTGTAAACACACGGTTCATCTTTGTTTTGAATAAAGCCATACTCTGTGACTATTTCATCAAAATGGATATTCCATCTCCTAGAGGATTGCTTCAATCCATAAATGGATCGACGCAATTTACATACCTTGCCAGCATTCCTTGGATCGACAAAACCCTCAGGTTGTGTCATGTACACATCCTCTTCAAGGCTTCCATTAAGGAAGGCTGTTTTGACATCCATTTGCCAGATTTCATAATCATGGAATGCTGCAATGGCAAGTAGAATCCTTATAGACTTGACCATAGCCACTGGTGAGAAAGTTTCATCATAGTCAATACCATGAATTTATTTGAAACCTTTTGCAACCAGCCTAGCTTTATAGGTCTGAACATTTCCATCCATGCCCTTTTTCTTCTTAAAACCCCATTTGTACCCTTTTGGGTTTTACCCCTTCAGGTGGATCAACCAAAGTCCATACTTGGTTTTCGTACATGAAATCTATCTCAGATTTCATGGCTTCAAGCCATCTCTTAGAGTCAGGACTGTTCATAGCATCTTGGTATGTGAGAGGCTCATCTTCATCTATGAGCATCAAATCACCACACTGAGTCAAGAGAAATCAATATCTCTCTGGCTCATGGCGAATTCTACCAGATCTACGAACAACCTGTGTTTATTGAGCATTATCATTATTCTGCTCTTGTTCCACTTCAGGTTCAATGCTATTTTGTGGTTCTCGATCTTCGTCGAGATCTATAGTTCTCCCACTATTTCTTTTAAAAACAAAATCTCTTTCCATAAAGGCAGCATATCGAGCAATAAACACTTTCTGCTCAGAAGGACTATAAAAATAATACGCCTTTATTTCATTAGGGTATCCCACAAAAATGCACTCTTTGGATTTAGGTCCAAGCTTGTCAGATTCTTGACATTTCACAAACGCCTTACATCCCCAAACTTTCATGAAGTTCATGACTGACCGTTTCTCCTTCCATATCTCATATGGAGTCTTTTGAACCTTTTTAGTAGGAACACAGTTAAGTGTGAAAGTCGCTGTTTCTAGAGCGTAACCCTAGAAACTTATTGGAAGATCTACATGACTCATCATCGATCACACCATGTCCAACAAGGTGCGATTTCTCCTATCTGAAACTCCATTCCATTGAGGTGTTCCTGGCGGAGTGAGTTGTGATACAATACCACACTCTTTCAAATACTCTCTAAATTCGGTGCTTAAGTATTCACCCCTACGATCGGATCATAAGATCTTAATACTTGCATCTCCGCTAATTTACTTCTCTACTTCAACCTTGTATTCTTTAAATTTTTCAAAAGAATCGGATTTGTTCTTCATAAGATATACATATCCATATCTATTGAAATGATCAGTAAATGTTATGAAGTAGTAGTAGCCTCCTCTAGCCATCACACACATTGGTCCACATACATCACTATGTATTAGCTCCAGACGTTTAGTGGCCCTTTGACCCTTACCAGTGAAAGGGGCTTTAGTCATCTTACCAAGCAAACAAGATTTGCATTCTTGGTATGATTCAAAATCAAACTTATCCAAGTATCCATCCTTATGTAATTTGGATATGCGTTTCTCATTTATGTGGCCTAGACTACAATGCCAGAGGTATGTTTGATTTGAGTCATTCATTTTAAGTCGTTTGTTTTCTATATTATAGACAGGATTATCTAAATCAAGAACATATAAACCATTAAATAAACGCGCAACACCATAGGTTAAATCATTCAAAGCAAAAGAGCAACTGTTGTTCTTAATTGTAAACGAAAAACCTTTCTTGTCCAAAAAAGAAACAAAAATAATGTTTCTGCGAATCACAGGCACGTAAAAATAGTCTTCTAGTTCTAAAACAAGCCCAGAGGGCATAGATAAATAATAAGTCCCTATAACTAAAGCAACAACCTTTGCTCCATTGCCTACTCTTAGGTCCACTTCTCCCTTAGCCAAAGTTCTACTTCTCTGCAAGCCCTGCACATTTATACAAATGTGAGAAGCACATCCAGTATCCAATACCCAAGATGTAGAAATAGACAAATTGACTTCTATAACATAGATACCTGATCCAGAAATCTGAACAGCCTTCATTTTCTTCAGATCCTCCAAGTAAATTGGACAGTTTCCCTTCTAGTGACCAGCTTTCTTACAGTAGTGACATTCACCCTTGGCTACACCACCTTTAGGCTTTAAAGCCTGTTTGGGACCTAACTTTGGCTTGGGTGTAGAATCAGATCCAATCTTCTTTTTACCCTTCCACTTGCCCTTCCCTTTGGCCTTACCTTTATTGCCCACCATCAGTATGGGAGCAGGTTCAACTGTCTTCATGTTGGTCTCATATGTTCTCAACATATGCAACAATTCAGTAGTTGTTTTGTCAAATTCATTCATATTGTAGTTCACAACAAACTGAGTGAATTTGTTGTTCAAAGAATTCATGATTAGGTCAATACCAGTTTCCGGACCAATCGGGAAACCCAAAGTTTCAAGGTACTCAATGTAACCAGTCATCTTCAGAACATGTGGGCCAACTGGTTCACTTGCCCCTTGTTTGCAATTAAAAAGTGACTTACCCGTGTTGAACCTTTCTTGACGAATTTGGCTCGCAAACATGCTTTGCAAGTGCTCATTGATAGTATATGAATCCATATGCACATGCTGTATGTAATATCCGGGATATATCGTGTAATTATTTTTGCTATTAAATAATTATTATGTGTGTTCAGTATCTGTTCTGTGAGTTAATTGTTAAGTGTTATCTGTACTTGGATATTCAAAAATAATATTAATTGAGTATTTTAATTTTTATATGTCCAAAATAAAATATAAATAATTGTCATATCTTCCTAATTATTTTTATGATGATTTATGAATTTATAAGAATCATATTAAATTTATAAAATCTTTTTCCGGGTATTTAAAATCTATTTTATAAAAACGGGAACCAACCGACGTCACCCGTTGTTACATTTTTGGAACCCGAAACTCTTCCGAGAACTCCTTCCTAACCTAATTGTAATATTCCGAGCATATCCCATGTTTCGACTTTTTCGATCCGGCGTAGGGTTTGTTCTGCGCGAGTCGCAGCGCAAAATTTTCGATATAATATTCGTTTCGGTAAATCAATAAAACCCGTATTTTCGATAAACGGGAGCTTTTATTAAACTATCCCAATTATCACTTCGTAGTACATATAATCAGGCGCTGAGACCAAGACCGCAGTACAAATTGTACTAGTTTGGATAATTATCCCGAGAACCGATACCGTTTGGATCAGTTTTTATAAATAAATGTACCGTTTTGATCCAACGGGATACTAATTTTCCATAAATATAAATAGCCTTCTACCGTATTTTATTTCGTATCAAAATCATTTGCAGACAGATAAATATATAATTTTACAGAGGAAAATCATATATTCATAAACTGTTCCAAGAATCAAATCAACTTTTGAAGGTGTTATTGATCTTTGTTTGAAAAGCTCGAGTACTGGATTTGAAGGTCTTGAAAAGCTCTATCAGAATCTGTAATCCATATACCTGCAGAATCAACGGTTTATTTTCTGGAAATTTATTTATTTTCGAATTTATTTTATTAAAAATATGATTTTTTGTTCGGATAATTGTTTGTATGATTTGATGATTGCATGTTGTAGAGCTTGTTTTCCTGATGATTTTCATATGTCATACGTCTGATTTGGAGTTCAATAACATGCTCAAAAGTGGGTTTAATTTTCGAATTTCAAAATTAGGGTTTATAACCCGTATGAATGTTTTCAATTGAAATTTGGGGGTTTTTGATTCAGGGGTTATTAACTGTTGATTTATAGTGGGTTGTGTTCCTTATGAAATTTGCAATCGATTGATATATAGCTCGTTAACAGAGGATGCTTGAATCATAGGGAGTTGTGTTTTTAAAATTCCCGATGTTCGCCGGAAACCGGCGATGTTCTTGACCAATTTCCGGCCAGAACAGGGATGATTAGAATGATTTGTTTGCATGGATATGTTCCTGGTAATCTGTAGTTTAATTCTGGAGGTGATGGTGGTGGGAGGATGCCGGAGGTGAGTTCTCCGGCCACCCCCGACTTTTCCGGTGACTGGAACTGCAAAATTACAGTTTGGTCCCTGTACTTTTGAAACCGATGAAGTTTGGTCCCCCAGGTTTCCAGTCTTTGCAAAAATTGGATTCCTGTTTTAAAAATACTCAAAAATCATATTTCCTATTTATTTTTATTATAAAAAAATTCATTTTTAATTTCTAAAAATTCCAAAAATTATTATTTTAATTCCGAAAATTATTTTTAATTCAAAAATAAATCTGAATTAATTAGTTAATTAATTTCAGTTAATTTTTAATTGATTAATTGGTCAATTAATTCGAAAATTAATTGATTAATTGATTTAATTAATTATTAATTGATTTTAATTAATTATTTAATTAGATTTAATTATTTAAAAATGATTTAAAAATTCCGAAAAATAGTTTTGAGCTTTAAAATATTATTCTAAATTATTTACAAGGCTCGATAATTAGTATAAAATTGTTTCAGAGCCAGAATTGGCCAACCGAACCCTGTTTATTAACCCGAAATTGATCCAACGACCCGTTTTAATTCCGAAAAATGTTTTAAAAATCATTTTAAATACCAGAAAGCCTATTTATGACTCGAGACTTCTTTATAAATGACATATCATTGATTACGTGATGTATTATGTGTTATATGTGACTTGTTGATTGACTATCGGTCTATATATTCGGTGTTTACTTGGTTATTGCATAACTTTCAATCCGTTAATTGGATTTGGGTAAAACGGAGGGTAGATAGAAGTATGTGTTAAACAGAATCCTATGAGTGATGATTGATAGATGCTTATGATATGTAAGCAGAAGAGGCAAGGCGTAGGAAAGGGAAACAGGTAGTTGAGGAGTAAGACGATTGTGATTGGAAATGAGTGTAGTGTAGTAAGCTAATACCAGGCAAGTATTCTGAACTTTCTCGAGATATTGTAGTACTTGATAGTCTTGTTGATATTGCAAGTGCTTTGAAGCACTGAAACCCAAACCCTGATTCCAGTTATTGTTCTTGATCCATGAACCTTATTCTTTCTAGACCATTGATTGTTGTATACCCAAACACGAACCCCAAGTATACGATACTACTCCACAAATACATGCAAACAAAATCCCAAACACTGAACTGAATTACTTGTATACTCAACCATTGCATCCTATGCTTTGAAAGCCCAAATCTTTGAAACCCTGAAATGTTAAATTCCTTTGTTATCCAATTCTTTCATTACCCAGCATCCAAGCTTTTAAATTACCTTATCGATCCTTACAAGGATTGAAACCCTTTCATTGTTAAACACTCATTGTTGTTAATGATTTTGGTTATTGTTTATTATTGCTTATTCTGTTAATATGTTAGAATTGGATTGTTTTTTTTATAAAATTGTGGACCAGATTCGTGGCCAGACCATATAATGGTCAAGTTAGGCCAATGTGTGCCTTGGATCCAGTAGTTAGAGCAATGTTGTGTTCCTTGCTCGGGGTTAGTGCGTGACTGATCAGCAGCCTAACCTTGGTTTTTAAATTAAAAGTATAATATCCAATTCTAAATCATAATTCCTTGTTCATTTGATACCATAACCATATACACTTGATGATCATTATTCTCAGTTTTGTCATTAAGACTTGCTGAGCTAGTTAGCTCATTTGTGCGATGTTGTTTATATTCTTTCCAGTTAAAAAGGAACCAGTTGGTAACGAGGATCCCCAGTCCAGCGCGAGAGCTAGGGGTTCAGGTTGAGGAAGCTGAGCTAGTAGACTTCTTTTGGGATAATTTAAGTTTGTAAAAGTTGTAATAAAGTTTAATACACAGTTTGAGTTTGAATGATTGGGATTTGATCGGTTTGTAATATATTAGTGTGTTTGGCTTGTGTGCATACTTTAACCTGTTGCGGTCCGTGGTAGTTGGTAAATAGGGTCACTGCATATTATTATTATCTTTATTATTGTTATAATCAGGTTATAAATAAGGTGTGTGTGTGGACCCCAAACTTCTGACCCGGGTTTGGAGGGCGCCACAGGTTTGGTATCAGAGCTACAGGTTATAAGTCATTGACACAAGCCTAGGTTGACGGGAAGGGGTAGAGGGTTAGGATTAGAAGTAAGGAATAGAATGATAGAACGTCGAGAGGTTGAGTGTTACGGTATAACCATTAGTATTATAATTCATGTCGTGGTTCGAGATCCTTATATTGCGATATAATTTCAGATAGCAGCGATGGCCGACTATTTTATTCCCGTATCAGCTGATCACTCAGAGCATTTAGTTGGAGTGCCATTTTTGGATCCACGTCTTGTTGTTCCACCAGTGTTGGCTATACTACCTCCACCTGTGTTGCAGCCCATACCACTGCAGGCTATTCCACCCTATGGCATGAGGCCACCTGTCAGAGGACCCCCACCTGCTGATTCAGGCTTTACTAGTCATTCAGTCACAGGAGTACCTTTCCAGTTCTCTTCCTATCCTGTCCCATATCATCAGTTTGAGGCTTGCCTTATGGAGCAACAATTCCTACAGGGTCAGATCCAGGAGTTATTGCATATCATGCGTACCAGAGAGATGGGGAGTGGGGAGAGGCGACTTAGGGAGAGGCTCCAGGCATTTCGTAGAGCAGCTGCTGTGAGGATTGCTGAGGCTACACATGAGGACATCACTCCTGACTTCCTAGTGGAGTGGGCTAAGTGGGTTCTAGAGGAGCTTGAGGAGATTGGAGGTCCAGACTTGCCATGAGCCAGAGATTTAGAGATGGAGATGCTGAGCAGTGTTGTTATGGTTATGTAGTATGTACAGTAGTGTGTAGTGTGTATCAGTAGACATTTGAGTTGTATTTATAGATTAGCTATGCTGACTGGTAAGTAGGTTGTTGTACCCTTTTGCTTTTACTTTTGAAGCGTCCTTACGCTTGTACCACCTAAAACTTTTGATCTATATATATCAATACCTTTCCTTTTCCAGCACTGTCATTTACTTTATCGCACCTGTTTTACTTTATCTTATTTATTGCACCAGTTATACCCTGTGATACCATGTACCCTGTTTTCCAGAACTGTTTATATTCTGTAAAGAAGCATGCAATTTATTTAGTTACAACTATTTTCAAAAAGAGATACCTCTGTTTTACAAAACTTTTCTTTTATGCAAAGATTTGATTCAAAAGCTGAATAAGTTATTTGATTCTTTACAGAAAATGCCTCCTAGAAGAAATACCCGCACCAATACTCAGAATGAAGAAACCAATAACAACAACAACCAAGATGATACAAATCCAAATGTGAACCCAGGACCCAGCAATAGCCCAAATTCTTCAAATCTTGGCCCAACAAACAGTTCACCTGGCACAACAACAACAAAGACAGACCAATCCCCATGTAACTTTCAAAACTTTTCAGGCAGTAAACCCACCGGAATTCAAGGGTTCCTTAGAACCAATTGAAGCAAATGTGTGGTTAAAGGAAATAGAGAAGGCATTTGCCTTGGTAAAAGTGAAAGAGGAGCAGAAAGTTGAGTTTGCAAGTTACTATTTGAAGAATGAGGCCACCTACTGGTGGGAGATGGTGAAGACATTGGAAGGTACAGATGTTATTACTTGGGAAAGATTTAAGGAATTGTTTTTAGAAAAGTATTTTCCTCAGTTTGTTCAAGATCAGATGGAGCTGAAGTTTTTAGAATTGAAGCAAGGAACTATGTCGGTGGCAGATTATGAGAGTAAATTTGAAGAATTGTCAAGGTATGTGCCGTCGTATGTTGATACTGATAGGAAGAAAGCTAAGAGATTCCAGCAAGGCTTGAAGCCATGAATCAGAGGGAAGGTAGCTATTTTTGAATTGGAGACCTATGCAGGAGTTGTACAGAAGGCTATGATTGCGGAAACAGAGAGTGAGATGTCACAGAAGGAGAAAGAGAGCAAGAAAAGGAAGGTTGAGGATCAGTCACAACAAGGGAGGTTTTCAAACTTTAAGAAGGGCAAGTTCCAGCCAGGGAGAAATTTTAATTTCAGGAGACAGAATGCAGAAGACGGAGGCCAGAGCAACCGTCCAGTTAATACGAATCAGCCGAATCAGTTGAGACTAACTTTTCCGGATTGTCAAATATGTGGGAAGAAGCATGGGGGAGTTTGTAATAAGTTGAATGTGGTATGTTTCAAATGCAACCAGAAAGGGCACTATTCGAGGAAGTGCCGAAATCAGCCAGCAAGGGAGCCAGCAAATAAAGATCAGCCTATCCGGAATCCAGCAGTAAAGGTTCCAGCCATCGGATTTATGTGCTTTAAATGTGAGAAGCCAGGACATATGGCCAGGGATTGCAAGACATCAGCCCCAGTCAGTAATGCATTGAGGATTATGGGATCTACTCCAATAGTGAATGAGACTCCAAGGGCTAGAGTATTTGACATGTCTATGGAGGATGCGATCCAGGATACGGATGTCGTGGCAGGTACGCTTACTGTGAATTCTTTATGTGCCAAAGTATTAATAGATTCGGGAGCAACTCGATCGTTTATTTGACAAGATTTTGTTAGTAAGTTAAATTGTCCAGTTGAGTGTTTAAATGAAATAATGACTGTGGAATTAGCAAATCAAGAACGTGTAACTGTGAATCAAGTTTGTGGGAATTGTGAGGTTGAGATTTCTGGTAGTAAGTTTTGTGTAGATTTGATACCATTTAAGTTAGGAGAATTTGACGTTATATTAGGGATGGATTGGTTATCTAAGCATGATGCCCAGATAGATTATCGAAATAAGAAAGTAATGGTGAAAATGCTAGACGAAAGGATAGTAACGTTCAAGGGCGAGAAACAAGTAAAGAAGTTTTTAACAATGATTCAAGCTAAGAAGTTATTACGGCAAAGATGCGAGCATTTTATAGCATACGTCATTGACAAGAGTCAAGAGCCAGCAAAACTTGAAGATATTCCAGTAGTGAATGAATTTTCAGACGTGTTTCCCGACGAATTGCCAGGACTTCCTTCAGATAGAGAAATTGAATTTGTGATCGACTTAGCACCTAGAACAGAACCAGTATCCAAGGCCCCGTATAGAATGGCGCCCGTTGAGATGAAAGAGTTAGCGAAGCAATTGCAAGAGCTGTTAGAGAAAGGAGTAATCAGACCCAGTGTGTCCCCGTGGGGCACACCAGTATTATTTGTAAAGAAGAAAGATGGAAGCATGAGACTGTGTATCGACTATAGGGAGCTCAACAAGCTGACAATCAAGAACAAATATCCATTACCCAGAATCGATGATCTGTTCGACCAGTTGAAGGGAGCCAAGTACTTCTCTAAAATTGATTTAAGATCGGGATATCATCAACTAAAGATCAAGCCAGAAGATATACCAAAGACAGCTTTCCGAACAAGGTATGGATATTATGAATTTTTAGTAATGTCTTTTAGATTGACTAATGCCCCGACAGCGTTTATGGACCTGATGAACAGAATTTTCAAGGAGTATTTGGACAAGTTCGTTATTGTATTTATAGACGATATTTTGATCTATTCAAAGACGGAAGAGGATCATGTGGAACATGTGAGGACATCTTTGGAGATTTTAAGAAAAAAGAAATTATACGTTAAATTCTCGAAGTGTGAGTTTTGGCTACAGGAAGTTCAGTTTTTAGGACACATAGTCAGTAACGAAGGGATCAAAGTGGACCCGGCAAAGATCGAGGCAATTACGAATTGGGAGAGACCGAGAACACCCACCAAGGTAAGAAGTTTCTCAGGATTGGGGGGATATTATCGTCAATTTGTTCAAAATTTCTCGAGGATTGCCACACCATTAACAAAGCTTACATGAAAGAATGAGAAGTTTATATGGAACAACAAATGCGAGGAAAGTTTTCAGGAGTTGAAGCGATGATTAATCACGGCACATGTTTTGTCACTTCGAGACGATCAAGGGAATTTCGTAATTTATAATGATGTTTCTCATAAAGGATTAGGATGTGTTCTTATGCAGCACGACAAGGTGATTGCGTATGCGTCAAGGCAATTGAAACCACACGAACAAAAGTATCCTACTCATGATTTGGAACTAGCAGCCATAGTGTTTGCTTTGAAGATTTGGAGACATTATCTGTATGGAGAGAAGTGTGAGATTTATACGGATCACAAAAGCTTAAAGTACATATTCAAACAGAAGGAATTTAATATGAGGCAAAGGAGATGGTTAGAGTTGATCAAAGACTATGATTGCACGATTAATTATCATCCCGGTAAAGCGAACGTTGTAGCAGATGCGTTAAGTCGGAAGGAAAGGTTAAATGTGTTATCCGTACCTGAAGAGATATATAAGGAATTTCAGAAATTGGAGATTAGAGTTTGCAAGCCTGAGGAAGTAAAAGTGTATAGTATGACTTTCCAACCGGAGTTATTGGAGAAAATAAAGAAATGTCAGAAAGAGATAATGGATCAAGATATAAATCGTTTGGTAGGTGAAGAATTATGCACGCAACAGGATGACCAAGGCATTATGAGGTTTTCATCTAGAATTTGGATTCCACCGGTGACGGAGTTAAAGGATGAAATTTTACAAGAGGCACATAGTTCAAGATATTCCATCCACCCAGGGAGTACTAAGATGTATAGAGATTTAAAGAAGAATTACTGGTGGCCGGATATGAAGAAGGAAATTGCGGAATAGGTTAACCGATGTTATACATGTCAGAGAGTTAAAGCAGAGCATCAAAGACCAAGTGGATTGTTACAGCCATTGGAGATTCCAGAGTGGAAGTGGGAACATATTGCCATGGATTTTATAGTTAGATTACAAAGGACAAGGGCTAATCATGATGCCATTTGGGTTTTAGTGGATAGACTTACCAAGTCAGCTCATTTTCTGCCTATAAATGAAAGGTTTTCGCTCGACAAGTTGGTCCATATGTACCTAAAGGAAATCGTAGTTCGTCATGGAGTTCCAGTGTCTATCGTATCTGATCGAGATCCAAGATTTAATTCAAGATTTTGGAAGAGTTTTCAAGAATGTTTAGGAACGAGACTGAATATGAGTACGGCCTATCACCCGCAGACGGACGACCAAAGTGAAAGAACGATCCAGACAATCGAGGACATGTTACGTGTTTGTGCTATTGATTTTAAAGGAAGTTAGGACAAGCATTTACCTCTGGTAGAGTTTGCTTACAACAACAGTTATCACGTCAGCATTGGGATGCCACCCTATGAAGCCCTTTATGGACGTAAATGTAGATCTCCAATATATTGGGATGAAGTAGGAGAACGCAAAATACTTGGACCTGAAATGGTACAGCAGACGAAAGAAGTTGTTGAAATTATCCAAAAGAGATTGATAGCCGCCCAAGATCGTCAGAGAAAATACGCAGATCAGTCAAGGAAAGACATGGAATTTGAAGAAGGAAGCTTGGTATTACTGAAAGTATCACCATGGAAAGGACTAACGAGGTTTGGGAAGAAAGGGAAGCTAAGCCCAAGATATGTCGGACCTTTTGAGATCTTAAAGCGTGTTGGAAAGGTAGCTTACCAATTAGCGTTACCACCGCACATGGAGCACATTCACAATGTTTTTCATATATCAATGCTCAAGAAATATAATCCAGACTCCAGGCATGTAATAGAATATGAGCCAATAGAGCTTCAGGCAGATTTGTCATATGTAGAGAGTCCGATAGAGATTCTAGAGGAGAGAGAGAAAGTATTGAGAAATAAAGTGGTAAAGCTAGTAAAAATATTGTGGAAAAACCCAAAGGTTGAAGAGTCAACCTGGGAGTTAGAAAGTGATATGAGAGAAAAGTACCCTCATTTGTTTTCTTAGGAGATTCTGAGGACAGAATCCTTTTAAGGGGGGAAGGATGTAATATCCGGGATATATCGTGTAATTATTTTTGCTATTAAATAATTATTATGTGTGTTCAGTATCTATTCTGTGAGTTAATTGTTAAGTGTTATCTATACTTGGATATTCAAAAATAATATTAATTGAGTATTTTAAGTTTTATATGTCCAAAATAAAATATAGATAATTGTCATATCTTTCTAATTATTTTTATGATGATTTATGAATTTATAAGAATCATATGAAATTTATAAAATCTTTTTTCGGGTATTTAAAATCTATTTTATAAAAACGGGAACCAACCGACGTCACCCGTTGTTACGTTTTTGGAACCCGAAACTCTTCCGAAAACTCCTTCCTAACCTAATTGTAATATTCCGAGCATATCCCATGTTTCGACTTTTTCGATCCGGCGTACGGTTTGTTCTGCGCGGGTCCCGGCGTAACATTTTCGATACAATATTCGTTTCGGTAAATCAATAAAACCCGTATTTTCGATAAACGGGAGCTTTTTATTAAACTATCCCAATTATCACTTCGTAGTACGTGTAATCAGGCGCTGAGACCAAGACCGCAGTACAAATTGTACTGGTTTGGATAATTATCCCGAAAATCGATACCGTTTGGATCAGTTTTTATAAATAAATGTACCGTTTTGATCCAACGGGATACTAATTTTCCATAAATATAAATAGCCTTCTACCGTATTTTATTTCGTATCAAAATCATTTGCAGACAGATAAATATATAATTTTACAGAGGAAAATCATATATTCATAAACTGTTCCAAGAATCAAATCAACTTTTGAAGGTGTTATTGATCTTTGTTTGAAAAGCTCGAGTACTGGATTTGAAGGTCTTGAAAAGCTCTATCAGAATCTGTAATCCATATACCTGCAGAATCAACGGTTTATTTTCTGGAAATTTATTTATTTTCGAATTTATTTTATTAAAAATATGATTTTTTGTTCGGATAATTGTTTGTATGATTTGATGATTGCATGTTGTAGAGCTTGTTTTCCTGATGATTTTCATATGTCATACGTCTGATTTGGAGTTCAATAACATGCTCAAAAGTGGGTTTAATTTTCGAATTTCAAAATTAGGGTTTATAACCCGTATGAATGTTTTCAATTGAAATTTGGGGGTTTTTGATTCAGGGGTTATTAACTGTTGATTTATAGTGGGTTGTGTTCCTTATGAAATTTGCAATCGATTGATATATAGCTCGTTAACAGAGGATGCTTGAATCATAGGGAGTTGTGTTTTTAAAATTCCCGATGTTCGCCGGAAACCGGCGATGTTCTTGACCAATTTCCGGCCAGATCAGGGATGATTAGAATGATTTGTTTGCATGGATATGTTCCTGGTAATCTGTAGTTTAATTCTGGAGGTGATGGTGGTGGGAGGATGCCGGAGGTGAGTTCTCCGGCCACCCCCGACTTTTCCGGTGACTGGAACTGCAAAATTACAGTTTGGTCCCTGTACTTTTGAAACCGATGAAGTTTGGTCCCCCAGGTTTCCAGTCTTTGCAAAAATTGGATTCCTGTTTTAAAAATACTCAAAAATCATATTTCCTATTTATTTTTATTATAAAAAAATTCATTTTTAATTTCTAAAAATTCCAAAAATTATTATTTTAATTCCGAAAATTATTTTTAATTCAAAAATAAATCTGAATTAATTAGTTAATTAATTTCAGTTAATTTTTAATTGATTAATTGGTCAATTAATTCGAAAATTAATTGATTAATTGATTTAATTAATTATTAATTGATTTTAATTAATTATTTAATTAGATTTAATTATTTAAAAATGATTTAAAAATTCCGAAAAATAGTTTCGAGCTTTAAAATATTATTCTAAATTATTTACAAGGCTTGATAATTAGTATAAAATTGTTTCAGAGCCAGAATTGGCCAACCGAACCCTGTTTATTAACCCGAAATTGATCCAACGACCCGTTTTAATTCCGAAAAATGTTTTAAAAATCATTTTAAATACCAGAAAGCCTATTTATGACTCGAGACTTCTTTATAAATGACATATCATTGATTACGTGATGTATTATGTGTTATATGTGACTTGTTGATTGACTATCGGTCTATATATTCGGTGTTTACTTGGTTATTGCATAACTTTCAATCCGTTAATTGGATTTGGGTAAAACGGAGGGTAGATAGAAGTATGTGTTAAACAGAATCCTATGAGTGATGATTGATAGATGCTTATGATATGTAAGCAGAAGAGGCAAGGCGTAGGAAAGGGAAACAGGTAGTTGAGGAGTAAGACGATTGTGATTGGAAGCGAGTGCAGTGTAGTAAGCTAATACCAGGTAAGTGTTCTGAACTTTCTCGAGATATTGTAGTACTTGATAGTCTTGTTGATATTGCAAGTGCTTTGAAGCACTGAAACCCAAACCGTGATTCCAGTTATTGTTCTTGAGCCATGAACCTTATTCTTTCTAGACCATTGATTGTTGTATACCCAAACACGAACCCCAAGTATACGATACTACTCCACAAATACATGCAAACAAAATCCCAAACACTGAACTGAATTACTTGTATACTCAACCATTGCATCATATGCTTTGAAAGCCCAAATCTTTGAAACCCTGAAATGTTGAATTCCTTTGTTATCCAATTATTTCATTACCCAGCATCCAAGCTTTTAAATTACCTTATCGATCCTTACAAGGATTGAAACCCTTTCATTGTTAAACACTCATTGTTGTTAATGATTCTGGTTATTGTTTATTATTGCTTATTCTGTTAATATGTTAGAATTGGATTATTTTTTTTTATAAAATTGTGGACCAGATTCATGGTCAGACCATATAATGGTCAAGTTAGGCCAATGTGTGCCTTGGATCCAGTAGTTAGAGCAATGCTGTGTGCCTTGCTCGGGGTTAGTGCGTGACTGATCAGCAGCCTAACCTTGGTTTTTAAATTAAAAGTATAATATCCAATTCTAAATCATAATTCCTTGTTCATTTGATACCATAACCATATACACTTGATGATCATTATTCTCAGTTTTGTCATTAAGACTTGCTGAGCTAGTTAGCTCATTTGTGCGATGTTGTTTATATCCTTTCCAGTTAAAAAGGAACCAGTTGGTAACGAGGATCCCCAGTCCAGCGCGAGAGCTAGGGGTTCAGGTTGAGGAAGCTAAGGTAGTAGACTTCTTTTGGGATAATTTAAGTTTGTAAAAGTTGTAATAAAGTTTAATACTCAGTTTGAGTTTGAATGATTGGGATTTGATCGGTTTGTAATATATTAGTGTGTTTGGCTTGTGTGCATACTTTAACCTGTTGCGGTCCGTGGTAGTTGGTAAATAGGGTCACTGCATATTATTATTATCTTTATTATTGTTATAAGCAGGTTATAAATAAGGTGTGTGTGTGGACCCCAAACTTCTGACCCGGGTTTGGAGGGCGCCACACTGTCTTTGATGCTTAGCACTCATTGTTTCCAACATAAGACATGCAACATCATTTGCATCATTCTCATCCCTTGTCCGTGCTGCTCGTTCATCAGCAGTAGCACCCTCAAGAAGGGGGCCTGGAGGAGGAATATCAATGACATGAAGCTTGCACTCCTGCCTGAGGACAATCCTCAAATTCCTCTTCCAGTCTAGGAAGTTGTTTCCTCCTGTCAGCTTGTCCTTCTCAAGGACTGAACGTACATATAGTGTGTTTGTGTTGTTTGCCATTACTCAGTATCTACAATAATAAAAGTGCAAAATAAATATTAGATTGTCTGAGTTAAAATTTTATGTTCATATGATTATGATATATTCATAATATATCTCCCATTATTTTTTATCAAATTTATAACCCTAACTATTAATTCGGAAAGTATATTCCATAAATCTTTCTAGTGAGCCAAGATCCATATTTCGTCATGTCCTAAGTCAACCACTGGTAGTCCTTAAAACATGATTATTTAGGTAGACAACAGTTGTCAATTATATCATATATAATTCTTGGATAGTTTGGTGAACAATAATTGATCTTATCTATCTAATAGATTTTTAACCAAACTCCATGCTTCTAAGTTCATAATAGTTGAATATAACCGTTTATATTCACCTTATTATGATGACTCAGTTAAGTTAGACCCAATGATACAACGTCCGAATATAACCGTTTATATTCGTCGCATTTCACCACGATAGATAGGAGTCCCCTGCCACTAACAGCCCTTCCCCTTATCGATCTAGGATTCAATGAGTGTTCATTCATTGGAAAGCATCTGATTAAAACTTAATATTTTTACTTAGGGATTTTTAATTTAGAACGATCATGATCCCATCATAAAGAGATTCCCAATTTTTCCTTGAATAAAATACTTCAAATCAATACTCGTCAATGGTTTGATTTCCAGGTAGTGGAGGAGTAACATCGGTCTCGCTTAAAACCCACAGCCTTATAAGTTCCATAAACCCGTTGTTGACAAAATCGCCCATGTCGGAAATAAAGAAGATTCATATTTCATTCTGTGTTTCATAAACACGAGAATCTCATGATCGTTTGTTAATTTTAAATCTTGAGTCGTTACAGATTTTATCTTGTTTAAAGGCATGGCATGGGTGATATATCTAATACATACATGCATCATTAATCTAATTAAAACATGCATTTTCTACTCTACACATACTATTTATACATCATATGAAAAGTGCGTAAAGTAAACGTGCAATAGTTATAGCCCAATCCTATGTGATCTTTTCAGGCTAATGAAAAGATCAAGGTCAATCTATGGTGTAAAAAATAGCTATTACATATGTCTTCTCTATTGCTTCCATTGTCTCCTTGGCCTCCATAGGATGCCTCCTTGTTCCCTTGTCCTTCTTGGATGTTACATTAAGAATTATACTAATGAACTTACTAAAGAACTCGAGTTACATTCGAGATAAAACAACTACAAATAGAAAACGATATGTAAGTCATATTTATTACAAACCAAAAGAATAAACCATTACAACTAAGGTCTTAAGGCCATAACTATGCACCATGCTCAAGTAACCATTAAAGAACATGATAGATCATATAAAGATGACATGCTTTTTATCACTTATCATGATCCAATCAAGAATAATAAATAAATAAAGCATATGTCATAAGCACAAATTAAAACGTAACCCTAAACCGCGGTGAGGTCGCTGGGGGGGTTCAGGGGGGCAGCGAACCCCCCGATGGCGGAAATTTTTGCAAAATCAAGTATCAGAATACTAGCAAAACATGTATCATAATACTATTCCAGAAGCATGTATCAGTATACACACGACCCATATTCCAGTTACCAAAAACATGTATCAATATACATATCATAAGAAATCGCATATATATGAGTTATGGTAGATCTTAAACATACTAGTATCATCATATAGATCATTAACCGATTCATCATATCATTCGTATAAAATAACTATTATCATGGCAGACTCATATAACATAACTGTTATCATTGCAGACTCATCACACATGCATACTTGTAAAAATATAGTAAACATGTAACCAAATCAGCCCCTTATACACGTAGCTCTGATACCATTATTGGGTTTCGAGGCATAAAACGCAGCGGATAAACGTAAATAAAACAAAAAATTTTGAAACCCAAGAACAGGATCCATGTATAATTGTGGGCAGATTATGGAGATAACGAATCATACCTTTCAAGAGCTTAACTTTCACGAACTCAACGGAGATCCTAGCTATCACGCTTTGTGTCTACCTCTCGGAGAAACACCTCTATGGTATCCACACGAGCACCTCCAAGAACGTCTCATGAACTTGACTATGGAATGGATGTGTAACACCCCCAAATTCGGGGTCGGGGATCCGGGTTGTCACGAGTTCCATTTCCCTTAATAACACCCAATCTTAATAAATAATCAACTACTCCGTACTGTGACCCTATAATAAACACACACACCACAAGTTATAGTCTCAGAGATGAATATTCAAAAATAACACGAGTCATTTTATTCCACAATTATATGCCATTACACCTTAAAAGGGTTTCTGAATAAATTTACATTTCTTTGCCATTAATTCATAAAGATACTGTTAGGTCACACACACACTGTAGAGGGGGTGAATACAGTGAATAGTACACTCAAATCGAACTTTAAGAACTTAAGTAACAGAAAACAAACTTTATTGAAACAATAAACTCTGTTACAGTATGGAACTGTTACCTCTCAGTGATGAACAAATATCACGAGAGCTGTTAGGGTTACAATGAATAATCTTTTCTAATAATGATAACACTTATAGTGTAAACCCTATGTCTGTGTTTATATACTACACAGTTACAAGATAATCGCTAATTGATATGGAATATAATTCTGCTTCCTAAAATATATCAATCAGATATCTTTTCTTCCAAGTATTCCATTCTTCACGGAATTCCTTCTTCATGCATATCTCTTCTTATGTTTATCTCAATCTTCTTTCCTTTAATCAGCTATTGTCCTTATTTGATTGTCCTTCAGCACTTAAGTTCTGATATCTATCTTCTGATGATTATCTCCTGATAATATAAGTACTTATATCCTTAAGTCCTGACTTCCAGTATAAGTACTGATCAACAGTTAAGTACTGATTTATCCTGTTCACGTAAGATCTGAAAGCTAAACATAAAACATATTAGCCATGACATTATCAAATATATCTAACAGATACATAAGTCTGGTACATCAAAAGTTGAAAGCCTAGCCTATTGGTAGTTCCTACCTTAGCTACAGCGACATCAACGCCTATAGGAAACTGCGGAACATTTCCTATCCGCTCGCGAATTGGGAGCTTGGTCCTGTTCATCTTGTTTATCTGATGTTGTGTGATGAAAGAAGAAAGTAAGGGTGAGCAACAAGCCCACCAAAATAATATGTATAATGATTTACAATATGTGAGCATCCTTATAGTACTCAAGAAAGTCTTGGTTAAGAAGAAATGAACCAAGTTGATATCTTAACGCAACTAAGTCGCAAAATATTTAGTATATACATATATACTTTTCAAAATCTTTGAAATACTCTGCCATGCATAATATACACAGAGTTCCAGTTTATAAATGTATAAAAATATCGTTACAAGGTGATCTCATATATACTTTTCTGATCTCTCTGATGTCAGGAGTTGTTCTGAGATAGTTCTTCAACAAACGTTTCTCAGCATATCTTAGTTCATCAATCATTCTCCTTTTAACACCTTTAAGCTCTGCAGTATCTTCACCAGTTTGAAAGATTGCAGCTCTGAGATCATTAATCTTTGCTTTTCTTAACTCCTGATCTAGTCTTATGACATAAGCTTTGTCTGACTCAAGATTGAATTCAAGTCCCTTAATACCAAAATACGTTCTGATCTGTGCAGTATTAGGCTTCATATCAACAATATCACCATTGTGATATCTGTACTTTGGAACATATCTGCTGTCAGACTTAACAGAATAAAGCCTTTTCTGTCTCTGAATATGTTCTTTTAAGTAGTTTGCAGCAGTCTCTGTTATTCTGTCATCCACTTGAAGTAAGAAAAGTACATGCTCCAATTCTTCAAAATACTTCAAAGGAATGGCATTTTGTCTTATATGATAAACCCTACCATCTGTCATGAAATACAACATGATGTATTCTTTCAAGTAGGTATGGTAAACCATCTGTACAGATTCCAGTTGATTCAATCTCTCAGGAGTTGCTCCAATACCTGGTTCACTCAAGGAAGTTGGATCATTGGTAGTGTTGTGTACTCTTCTTTCATCAGCACTTCCCAATCCAGTTTTATCTCTAGCTTCCTTTCCAGTAACTACTCTTGCTTCAAAACCACTTGCAGTAGTCTTCAAAGATTGAGTCTGTTTTGCTTTAGTGAATCCTGGTAGGAGTGTCTTTGATCTATTTTCTGATATCAAGTTAACTTGAGCACTGTCAGAGGTTACTTGCTTCTTCTGAATATCAGAACTTACAATTTCTTGACTCTAAACAACTTGAGCCATGTCAGAGGTTGTTTTAAGAACTTTTCTTGTAGTCAGAGCAAGATCATCTTTTCCATCAGTAATTTCTTCTTCCTCAGGAGGTACATAAGGCTTGATAGGTTCACCAACCTTTTCTTTACCCTTGGATCTTGGATCTATCTGTGGTTGTGATCTAGCCAAAGTTGCTTCAGTATGTGTCCTTTCTTTGATCACAATGTCTTTAGGTTTTGGAAGTAACTTTTTACCAGAAGCTTCAGATTTAGATGTGACTTTCTCTGATTTAAGTCTGGCTTCTTCTTCCTTTAAACTTTCCAAGTCCATCCCTGGATTTTCTTGAAGAAATAACTGTCTTGACATTTCCTCATCAAGATCTAGAAGTTCATCAGAACTTATCCTTTTACCAGCAGCAGAACTTATTCTTTTCCCAGTATCAGAACTTGTTCTGTGACTAGTTTGTCTTGATGTAAACCTTCTACCTTGACTATGACCACTACCCATTCCAGAGGTTCCTTGGTCATCTTTTCCATCATCCTTTCCTTGCAGTGTCTTGTTGGTTGTGCATTTGGACTTAATTACCTTCTCCCCCTTTTTGGCATCAACAGGTAATAAAAGAGAGATAAGTAGTTCCACTGAGGTCTGGATTTCAGTAAGTTGCGATTGCTGAGAAGCTTGATTTGTCAGAATTTGATCAATCTGAGCTTGTTGTTTCTCTTGAGTTTTCTCAATATAAGCAACCCTGTCAATGGTAGGTTGGAAGAACTTTTTCTTATCAATTTTCCGAACTTGTTCCTGTTTGATAAAGTTCTCCTGAATCTTGTGTAGCTCGGCATGAGTATTGGAATGAAGACCTTGTAGATGTTTAGTACTCAATGCAGTGACTCTAAGCTGGGTTTTAAAATCATCAGAATTTAACATTTCATCAGCTTTAGTCAGGTGCTCAGCAAGATGTAAAGCATTTGGAACACATGAAACTGAGTTCCATTCCTTAGTCCACTCCTGACCTGCAGGAGTTTCACTCCAAGGCACTGGTGCATCCCTGATAACAAACTCCTTTACCAGTTCAGACTTAGGAAGAGTCGGTGGAGGAGTAAGGCCTGAAGGACCTGCTTCATCAGCATCTACAGTTGTAGCAGCTTCACCAGTATCTCCAACATTTGCAGCATCAGAACTTAAAGAATCAGTGTCTTCTGATAAGATAACAGTGTGAGTAGCAATGGAGGCTTCAGCATCCTCTAATAGTTGATCTGAGACTAAGTTCTGATCAACAGCCATATCCTGATGCTCACCTAAAATCTGATCATCAATATCTTGATGCAGAGAAGGTGTTGTTGATAACTCTGGAGCTTGAACAACATCAGTAACAGGTGTTGTGGAAGGATTATTTACTGTTGGAGCTTCTAAGAAAAGAATTGCAGGCATAACCAAGTTCTGAATATCAATTTCAGCACTTGTGCCTGGATCAACAAGAGACACAGATGGGGAGTTAGCCTTGTCAGATACAGCTTCCTGAGATGGAGTTGATGAAGAAGAAGTGACTGGAGCAAATTCCTTGCCTTGTGAGATCAGAAATTCCTGATCCCCTTCCTTAGCTGCTTCCTCCTCATCATCTGAAACTGGCCTTTGTGCCCTCTGTTTCTTGTACTTCCTTGTTGATTTGGATTCCTTGGGAGTTTCAGGAACTATCATACGTCTAAGCCTCTTGAGAAGCCTAGAACCCCCAAATTTAGAATCCTTCTGAGAAGTTGCTTTCTCAACTTCAATCACCACAGGTTTTGAAGAAGGAATCTGTTCCTCAGAATCTGATTCATCTCTCAAAGTAAATCTCCTCCTCTTTTGAGGTGTTTGAGGAACAGTTTTTGTTCTCTTTGGCTTAGAGGATGGAGACTTCACAGTAGGTGCTGAAGAAGAAGGTTGAGCAGTCTGTGAAGTGGAGAGATAGGATTTGAGATAAGTTCTGAGGGTAGGTTGAGTAGAATGAGAGGTAGGTACTGAGGTGGATGGATTTTGGGTGGTTGGAGGTGGTTGGACATCAGAGTAAACAGATCTATAAGTATCAGGATCAGCATTTACCAGGATCTATTTCACAGACTTAGGAATCTGTAATGGTCTAACCACTTTCTTCTTAGTATCAGCATTTACCAGGTCATTAAAGTACCTTTTTGCAACCTTAAAAGGTGGGGTTTGAGTGCTGACTAAATGAGGTTCATCAGTACAGTAAGTGTAAATAAGTTGACAGAATCTAGCAAAATAAACAACATCTCTATCCTCTGTCATCCTATCCCCAATAAAACCAATTATTCCAGTTGCAAAATCAAAATGAGTTTGATGGATAATAGCATACCCTATGTGCTGACTCAGAATTGGGATAGCATCAAAATTTGAACATTTGTTCCCAAAGGCTTTGGTGATGCAATCAAAGAAGAAACTCCATTCTCTTCTGATATTAGCCCGTTTCAACTGTCCAAGTTTCGTCAGACTCTTTTCATATCCCAATTCAGCCATTAACTCCCGAAGGGCTGAGTCCTCTGGAACTGAGAAAGTACAATCCTCTGGAAGATGTAAAGCCCTGCGTACTGTACCAGGAGTGACTACAAAAGATGAATCACCCACTTGGAAGATAATACTGGGAGTTCCACGGTTACCACCATCATCAAAAATGCCAGTCCTCCAGAACCTCAGAACTTGTTGACTTGAAAATAATTCAGGCTGAGTTAGGGCGTACCCAACCTCACTATGTGCAAGAAGATCTTGCACAAAGTGCAATTCAGATGGAGCTTCAGCATGATCAAGAATTGCAGCATAGTTGTTTGGAACAAACTTAGCTCCATCAATGATTAAATCCTTTGGTGCCATGTGAAAAAAAAATTGAGAATTAAGTATGCCTGATAGGTGTTTGATATAATATCTGTATGAAAACAACGGAAATAGTAAAGTGAAGGAGAGTAAAAGTAAGAAGAGAGATAAAAGATGAAGAAATTAAAAAGATTAAAGAAATCTTCTCTCTGCTGTACTTATACAAAAAAAATATTACCATTGGACACCTGTCAGACATGCAGTAATAACGGATAGTTACTGGGCTCGAGATAACAATAATCATTACTTACCCATTTGCCGAGTTTCAAGGAAAAACTGTTCCATTTATCAAGGGAAACAATTTTAATTCAAAATTTAACCCGTTATCACTGATTGAATTATTTGTCACTGCAACATTAATATTCTGAAAATAAATCATGTTAAAAATAACCGAGATAATTTCGATGAATAAGTGCTGACAGAGAATCAGAACTTAAATAAAAACAAAATTTAAATGGTCATCAGAATATCAATCAGGATTTATCAACACAAGATAAAATAACTCAGAGACAAAATCTTGAAGTAAAAACAGTTTTCATTAATATATCAAGTCAATACATTTATGAAATGGAAATTACATCAATACAAGATTTTCCCTGAGCTTCTAACCCTAACATCAACAGCTTTAGTCCTAGCTAAGAAGCCTGACAAAGCTGAGGATGAAGAAGAACAGGAAGAAGACGAGATTAAGTCATCTTCCTCTTCCTATCTTCGACGAACAAGATGGCGAGTCGTATGATTCGCTCTTGCTGACGGATAGCTTCCCGCCTTTCCTCCTCCAATCGCTCCAGATGGCGATGGTAATCCATATAGAAGAATAGGAGGTGAGTTAGCACCTCCTGTGGGACAGAATCCCAGATCTCCTCAGGAATGGCTGTTACATGCCACTCCTGCTGCCAGTCGGCATAACTTAGCTCCATTGTGAAGGTTTGGTTGTTCAAAAACATGTTGTATCGAACCATTGTGTTTTTGATAGAAGAAGGAGGATAAGTGTGTGAGAAGAATGTGATGGAAAGACTGATGTGAAGTGGTTGCTTATATAGGCAAGAGAATGCCAAGAGACGCAAAGATATTTAATGCTGACAGGTAGAATTAATTCTACCTCGTCTCCCTAGACTTTGAAAAAGAATAACAGTCATTGGAAAGAGGAAGCATGGCTAGACCGCACAAGACACAAGAAACAGTGGATTATTCAAGTACGAATACCATTAATCCTAATCATAGTGACTATTAATCTTCCACTTCAACATATTCTAGTTCTAACTGAGACTGTTATCAAATTTTACTCACAGAGAAGCCAAGTAAAGGATTAGACTGAGAAATCAGAACTTAGACCTATACCAGAACTTAACAGTCATCAGAACATAATTTCTTAACTCGAAAAAGGAATGCCCATCTTAGTAAATACTCATACAAGTTCTGAGTTATGGACGTCAGGACTTAATCATCAGAACATGTAACTTAGAACTTGTCCTCAGAATTTGTGCAATAATGACACAATGACTGTTTATCTAAAATAACATAGACCACCACAGAAATTTTCATCATTCAGATGGAGTGATTAGTGTGTGCATTAAGCTAAAAACAGACAAAGAGTAAAGTCTGATTCACTTCAGTACATCTTAGAAATAAGGCATAACTAAAATTTTGCTAAAGAGCTGTCATTTTCCTGAAACCTACTGAAGAATGAGTTTATGCTTGAGTCCACCTCAACTGTTTTGTGCTAATTTTATGCATCTTTTGAAATTCTATTTTACAGTGGCTTCTCAGTGTAAGTGAGTCACGACTGTTTATCAGAATTTATGCTATTTTCAGAGTATTTCTCCAGTAATCATAGAGTGTGAAAAGTCACCAAGAAAATATTTAGCTTTTCTGATGCATATTTACTTAATACCAGCAATGCACTTGGGTCATCCCTTCCACATTTTTACTCTAGATCTCAAAGGAGTACCTGATTTTAATCTTTGATCTTTTTGCTTTTTCTTTTGATAAGAGAGGTCTATCAGCACTTAGTACATTCAGCAGTTTTACTAGTATCAGAACTTAACAGATGAGTAGCATTATTCTAATTTGTGACTTAGTAATAAGATATACAAAGTGAACTTAACTAAGCTCAGTTATCAGAATTTGCTAGTTTCATAAGATTTCCACTGAAATAATTACTTCTTCCATGGAATCATTTATTTATTGAAGACTACTAGGTCAGTATCTAGCACAGTTATCCTCATAGGATTGAATAGGTACTAGAACAGATATATCACTTATCAGAGTTTAGAAACATATATCAGACAACAGTCAGTACTTAAAGACATTTATCAATTAAGCACAGAATACACAATGAGATTAATTCTGTAAATACTGAGCATAAAGTCTGATAACACAGAACAAGTCTAAGCAGATTTAGAGAAAGAACCTGAAACCATTCCAAGTTCATTTACCAATCTTGTAAAAGTAGCTTCATATAATGGTTTTGTGAAGATATCTGCCAACTGTTGATCTGTGGGAACAAAATGCAATTCCACTGTACCTTCATCCACATGTTCCCTGATGAAGTGGTACCTGATGCTGATGTGCTTTGTCATTGAGTATTGAACTGGATTACCTGTCATAGCAATAGCACTTTGATTATCACAGTAAATAGGGATTTTGAAATATGTTAACCCATAATCCAGTAACTGATTCTTCATCCAAAGAATCTGTGCATAACAGCTTCCTGCAGCAATATACTCTGCTTCTGCAGTTGATGTGGAAATTGACTTTTGTTTCTTGCTGTACCAAGAAACCAATCTGCCTCCAAGAAATTGGCAGCTTCCACTTGTGCTTTTCCTGTCAATTTTGTAACCTGCAAAATCTGCATCTGAGTAGCCTATTAGTTTAAAATCTGATTCTCTAGGATACCATAATCCCAGAGCAGTTGTCCCTTTAAGATACTTAAAGATTCTTTTTACAGCTGTTAAGTGAGGTTCTCTTGGATCTGCTTGAAATCTTGCACAAAGACAGGTAGCATACATGATATCAGGTCTACTAGCAGTTAGATAGAGTAGAGAGCCAATCATACCTCTGTAGTCAGTAATATCTACTGATTTACCGGTATCCTTATCCAGTTTTGTTGCAGTGGCCATTGGAGTGGATGCACTTGAACAATCTTGCATTCCAAATTTCTTTAGCAGGTTTCTGGTGTACTTGGTTTGACAAATAAAAGTGCCTTCCTCATTCTGCTTGACTTGAAGGCCCAGAAAATAGCTAAGTTCCCCCATCATACTCATCTGATATCTTGACTGCATTAGTTTGGCAAACTTCTTGCAAAGTTTGTCATTTGTAGATCCAAAAATGATATCATCAACATAAATCTGGACCAGAAGTAAGTCCTTTCCATGGTTGAGGTAAAACAGTGTTTTGTCTATTGTCCCTCTGTTGAATCCACTTTCCAGAAGAAACTGAGCTAAAGTCTCATACCATGCTCTAAGAGCTTGCTTAAGTCCATAAAGTGCTTTGTCAAGTCTGTAGACATAGTCTGGATGTTTGGTATCTACAAAACCTGGAGGTTGTTCAACATATACCTCTTCCTCCAATTCTCCATTTAGAAAAGCACTTTTCACATCCATTTGAAAGACAGTAAACTTTTTGTGAGCAACATAAGCCAAAAATATCCTTATGGCTTCTAACCTAGCAACTGGTGCAAATGTTTCATCATAATCAATTCCCTCCTGTTGAGAATATCCTTTTGCAACCAGCCTTGCCTTATTCCTTGTAATTATGCCATCACTGTCAGTTTTGTTTCTGAATACCCACTTTGTACCAACAACAGATCTATTCTTTGGTCTTGGTACTAGGGTCCAGACTTTGTTTCTTTCAAATTCATTCAACTTTTCCTGCATTGCTTGCACCCAATCAGCATCTTGAAGAGCTTCTTCCACTTTCTTTGGCTCAGTCTGAGAGAGAAAAGAATTATAAAGACACTCATTTGAAGTACCTGTTCTAGTTCTGACACCTGCATCAGGATTTCCAATTATCAAATCAGGTGTATGTGATTTTGTCCACTTCCTTGCAGATGGAAGGTTTTCTCTAGAACTGGATGCTCCCCCATGATCCATGCTATCTTCATTTTCATTTTCTGATGCTCCCCTTGAAACTATGCTCTCTGAGTTGGATTCTTCAGTATTTAGATTTTCAGCAGTATCAGAACTTGGCTTATCAGAACTTGACGAATCAGAACTTGAAGAGCCAGATGTATGTTCGGATGTTTCTTGAGATGTGGTAGGATCTTGAGTATGCTCCCCCTGCATAGGTGCATCTTCCTTTAACGTAGTCACCACATTCAATAACATCAGAGTTTAATCCATCAGAGTTTGCAGTATCAGGACTTAGACTGTCAGGATTTTCAGTATCAGAATATGAGTCTTCATTTTCAAATCTCAGCTGATCATGGTCAACGAAATCTTTAAGACCAGTGATCTTCTTGTCATCAAAAGAGACATTGATAGATTCCATGACCACTTTTGTTCTCAAATTATAGACTCTGAAGGCTTTTGTGGAAAGTGGATATCCAACAAAGATTCCTTCATCAGCTTTTAGATCAAACTTTGATAGCTGTTCAGGATGAGTCTTGAGAACAAAACACTTGCATCCAAATACATGAAAATATTTCAGATTTGGCTTCTTTTTCTTCACCATCTCATATGGTGTTTTTCCATGCTTGTTAATGAGTGTTGCATTTTGAGTAAAACAAGCAGTCTGCACAGCTTCAGCCCAGAAATAGGTTGGAAGCTTTGCTTCTTCAAGCATTGTACGTGCAGCTTCAATGAGAGTTCTATTCTTCCTTTCAACAACTCCATTTTGCTGTGGAGTTCTAGGAGCAGAAAATTCCTGCTTTATTCCATGGCTTTTGCAAAACTCTTCCATTATCAAATTCTTGAACTCAGTGCCATTATCACTCCTTAAAATTTTCACAGAATCTTTGACCATTTTATCCAGCTGTTTGACATGATCAGTCAAGATAGATGCAGTTTCACTTTTTGTGTGCAAGAAATACACCCATGTGTATCTGGTGAACTCATCCACTATGACCAACGCATACTTCTTCTTTGCAATAGACATGACATTTACTGGACCAAATAAATCAACATGTATAAGATGATAAGGCTCAAGAATTGATGAATCAGTCTTGCTCTTGAATGAAGATTTTCTTTGTTTGGCTTTCTGACATGAATCACAAAGACCATCAGGAGCAAATATTGTGTTTGGCAATCCTCTCACAAGATCTTTCTTGACCAGTTCATTTATATTGTTGAAATTTAAATGAGAAAGTTTCTTATGCCAATTCCAGCTTTCTTCAATTGATGCTCTACTTAACAGACAAATTGCAGAGCCATCAGTACTTGTTGAAAGCTTAGCTTCATAAATGTTACCACGTCTGTATCCTTTTAGAACAACTTTGCCTTTAGATTTACTCACAACTTCACAGTGTTCTTCAAAGAAATCAACATGATAACCTCTATCACAGATTTGACTTATACTCAGTAGGTTGTGTTTAAGTCCTGAGACCAGAGCTACTTGTTTAATTTTGACATTTCCAAGATTGATATTGCCATATCCCAATGTTTTTCCAATGTTGCCATCTCCATAAGAAACACTTGGGCCAACTTTCTGCACAAATCTGATAGCAGGGCCTTATTTCCAGTCATATGTCCTGAACATCCACTGTCCAGAACTAGAATATTTTTCCTGTTGCCCTGCAATCACAAAGACCGCTAATTATTAGTTTTAAGGACCCAGACTTGCTTGGGTCCTTTGGCCTTATTAAGTTTGTTAACATTTGCAGCGGATTTAGCATCAGAGTTTATGTTAACATTTTTCTTATCAGAATTTACATTATCAGACTTTGAATCAGAATTTACACTAGAAGGGACAATGGAAACTTTCTTCAAAGAAGGTTTTATTTGATAATAATCATAGTACAAACTATGATATTCCTTACAAGTATAAATGGAATGCCATAAACTACCACAATGAAAATAAGGATTTTGTGGTTTGTATCTAATAGACTGACTCTTAACTCCTAATTTTGAAGGTAAGGAGTTAATATTCTTATTTTTCCTGCAAAAAGAAGCCAGATGGTTAGAACTTCCACAGTTATGACATGTTTTCCTAGGAGCATCAGGAACAGGTTTATAATCATTGCTTTTATTTACACCTTCCTTTCCATTCCTATTTTTCCTAGGTGATTGTACCTTGTTTGCATTCTTGACATCTTTCAGCTTATGCTTAAGCTGCTTCTTTGTCATTAAGCCTATGTTTACTTCAGCTGTCTTTTCCTATTTTAGTTTGTCAGAAGTTAATTCCTCTTTAACTTCTGATTTCTCATTATCAGACTCTACAGTTACAAACTTAACAGGTTTTAACTTTGGCTTTTGCTTAACAACAGGCTTAATTTCTTCAGTTCCTTTATCATTCTTATTCTCTCCATAACCTAAGCCCTCTTTCCAATTTTCACTACTTAGCAAATTTTGAGTTATTCTGCCGGAGTTAGTCCAAGTCCTGATTATCTCTCTTTCCTTTTCTAACTCAGTTTTTAGAGATTCATTCATTTTTAGCACTTCATCCCTAACATAAAAAGCATCATCTCTATCCTTCTGAGTTTGATGGAACATGACTAACTCTTTTTCTAAGAAATCATTCCTTTTCTTAAATGCAAGATTTTCAGAAGTTAATCTTTCACATGTTAAAGTTTGGTCTCTATAGCTAACAAATATGGTTTTAAGATATCTTCTCAACTCATTAATATCATCAGTATGAAAAGCATAAGTAGTCTGAGGTACCTTTGTTTCAGCAGCTTCAGAACTGCTCTCAGCACTTTCTTTATCAGCATTTGCCATCAATGCATAGTTCTCCTTATTTTCAGAGTCTGAAGTGTCTGTCCAGCTTTTCTGCTTTGTGACAAGAGCCTTGCCTCTGTCACCCTTTACCTTCTTGCAGTCAGGAGATATGTGGCCTTTCTCACCACAGTTATAGCATTTAACATTGGTGTAATCTCCTCTGTCAGACTTTCCTCTTCTGCCTTCAGATCTTCTGAAATTCTTCTTATCAGAACTTATGCTTTTTCTGGAAAACTTCTTTCCCTTCCTGAACTTCCTGTATGCAATCTTGGTGATTCCTTTCACCATAAGAGCACACAGCTTCATCATCTCCTCATCAGCATCAGTCTCACGCAAGCTTTCAGAATCTGAGTCATCATCACTCTCAGAACTTGATGACTCAGTATCAGACTTTATGAAAAGAGCTTTACCCTTGTCTTTCTTTGAGGAAGCTGCTTTGGGGAATTCTTCTTCAGCCTTGAGAGCAACTGTCTTTGACTTTCCTTCTTTCCTCTTCCTTCTTTGTTCCATCTCCAGCTCATGAGTCTTGAGCATTCCATAGATTTCGTCAAGAGTTGTTTCATCAAGATTGTAGTTGTCTCTTATTGTCGTTGCCTTCAAATCCCAGCATTCAGGAAGAGCTAACAGGAACTTAAGGTTTGAATCTTCAAGATCATACTCTTTATCAACCAATGACAAATCATTCAAAAGTTTGACAAATCTATCATATAAATCATTCAATGACTCATTAGTCTTTGAGTCAAAGTGTTCATACTCTTGAGTGAGTATTGTCTTCCTGTTCTTCTTAATTGTGTCAGTTCCCTGACACCTTGTTTCCAGAGCATCCCATATCTCCTTAGCAGTCTTGCAGTTGATTACCCTGTTTGAAATTACATTATCAATGGCACTATGCAGTAAGTGTCGTACCTTAGCATCCTTAGCAATTGATGCTATGTCCTCAGCAGTACAATCACTCTTCTCCTTTGGTACGGTCATTGCTGCTTCACCTGCAACTGCAACAGCGAGTTTGGTTGGTTTGTGAGGACCTTCCTTGATTCTATCCAGGTATTCTGGATCTGTTGCTTCCAGGAACATGGTCATCCTTACCTTCCATATGGGATATTCAGATGGTCTCAGTATGGGGACTCTGATGGTCTCATACCGACTCTGAATTTGTGTCTTTGGTGGTTCCTCAGTTGTGGTAGGCTTAGTTGGAGTTTCTGTGTCCGACATGATTGTGTTTGGATCTTTGACTGTATGTAAGTTAACAGATAGGCTCTGATACCAATTGTTAGGTCACACACACACTGTAGAGGGGGTGAATACAGTGAATAGTACACTCAAATCGAACTTTAAGAACTTAAGTAACAGAAAACAAACTTTATTGAAACAATAAACTCTGTTACAGTATGGAACTGTTACCTCTCAGTGATGAACAAATATCACGAGAGCTGCTAGGGTTACAATGAATAATCTTTTCTAATAATGATAACACTTATAGTGTAAACCCTATGTCTGTGTTTATATACTACACAGTTACAAGATAATCGCTAATTGATATGGAATATAATTCTGCTTCCTAAAATATATCAATCAGATATCTTTTCTTCCAAGTATTCCATTCTTCACGGAATTTCTTCTTCATGCATATCTCTTCTTATGTTTATCTCAATCTTCTTTCCTTTAATCAGCTACTGTCCTTATTTGATTGTCCTTCAGCACTTAAGTTCTGATATCTATCTTCTGATGATTATCTCCTGATAATATAAGTACTGATATCCTTAAGTCCTGACTTCCAGTATAAGTACTGATCAACAGTTAAGTACTGATTTATCCTGTTCACGTAAGATCTGAAAGCTAAACATAAAACATATTAGCCATGACATTATCAAATATATCTAACAGATACATAAGTCTGGTACATCAAAAGTTGAAAGCCTAGCCTATTGGTAGTTCCTACCTTAGCTACAGCGACATCAACGCCTATAGGAAACTGCGGAACATTTCCTATCCGCTCGCGAATTGGGAGCTTGGTCCTGTTCATCTTGTCTATCTGATGTTGTGTGATGAAAGAAGAAAGTAAGGGTGAGCAACAAGCCACCAAAATAATATGTATAATGATTTACAATATGTGAGCATCCTTATAGTACTCAAGAAAGTCTTGGTTAAAAAGAAATGAACCAAATTGATATCTTAACGCAACTAAGTCGCAAAATATTCAGTATATACATATATACTTTTCAAAATCTTTGAAATACTCTGCCAGGCATAATATACACAGAGTTCCAGTTTATAAATGTATAAAAATATCGTTACAAGGTGATCTCATATATCTAACCTTGTCTCAACGTTTTTCTGAAAACCTTTGTCATTCATAAGATAATCATTAACTAGATATAAGTTGAAAAGATGAAGTTACAAGATACTCCAATATACTTATATCTTTTCCAAATACTACTTGAACTACCATCGTTCAAGGTATAATCCATTTCAAAAGTTCATCACATAGATGAGACTACAAGATAAGATTTGAATAGATTCAATCTTTGAAATATCATTATGAATAATGAAGTTATGAGATACTTCATTAAGTCCCGATATATATACACCTATATATATACATTTCATACACTCCTTGAAAACCTCTGTTGTGAAAATTATAAACAGAGTTGCAATATCCAATAAATTTGGAAAGGAGAAAACCTTGGCATAAACCTGATATCTTGCTGATCAGGCAAAGATACCAATACGTAACCTTTTCTACTAGTAGATGGATGAATTCCCCACTGGTCATCACCCTGGCCGCAATAGGACCTTATGCTGGACTGCCACTCAGCCACTTACGCATTTGATGGACTCCCACTGAGCCACTTACACTTTCATGGACGCCCACTGAGCCCATGTTGCTTATGCCGACTCAATAGATGGACTTACTTCCCGAACGTTGGGTAAGTAATCAATTCATTTATCAAAACAGTAACCTCGTTGTGAATATAAAATATACCACAGAGCCGGATCCCTCAGGTTTTGAGCGAGTATTTAAATCCCCTTTGAAAGGAAGATCTTAAATATAAAAATGAGTTTTGGGATCCGCTCTAACTTTTAAAATCATTTTGAAGACTCGAAAACATTTTTAAGAATGTTTGGAGTAATGCTGATTTAATGAAATAAATCAGTCCCGATATATTAGAAAATATATGAATATTATTATTTAAATAATATTCCCATAAGGATAATCTCTATATAAATAATTTGAAGTAGAAGTTTTAAAACTCATACTTGAAATGAATAATAAATAACCAAAGGTATACTTATACGAAGTACGATCTTTATTTGAATAATTGAAAATAAGTTTAATTATCGAAACATTATTCTTTAATAAAATAAAGAATATTATTTAGTAAATAAGCGGAGTCATAAGTCCTCGAATGAATATTCAAAATAATATACATTAAATAGAATAAATAGAGTCATAAGTCCTCGAATGAATATTCAAGATAATATTCATTAATAAAAATAAAGTTATCGAATAAACCTTATTCGATTAATAGTTTTGAAAACTATATCTTTATATATAAACTATATCTTTATATATATAAATATATATAATATACTCGGGAACATCGACTCCCGGTTTTAGAAAATGTTCGCCTTTGGGTCCCCTATAATAAGGGTATACGCAACTACTGCTTATCTCTAGCATAGGTATTATGCAATTATAAGCATTGGAATCAACATATAGATATCAAGATTAAGAAACAGACATGCATATAAACCATATCAGCATGCTCCAATATATCGTAAGATTTGCTAATTAACCATCATGCATCTATCACAAGATAATACATATACATATATACATCACAACAACAGTATAACGGGTAGAAAACTTGTCTGAGCGACTGGGGTGGTAAAAGGCCTGGGACGACTCTGATAACCTATAAACAACATATAAGTTGGAATTAAACCAAAGTCGCTTAAGAATCTAGACTTTAACCAATTAGACTCTAACGCTCGCTTTTGCGCTTAATGATTCACTTAAGTCGCTCGAGTACCCTCGGCTCCATCATTTTTAATAAATTAACCATTAATAATTTTAAGGCGATTCTTTCGCGAGTACCCTACCAACTGACTAATCCACTTTACATAATTGTTTCATACTCCAATTAGTCATTTAAGGACCTTAACCAAGGTTTCAAAGTAAGGCGAGGGGTAATGGTTCGTTCGCGAAACGCCGTTACTTAAAATGATCGTTTCTCCTAAACCGTACATCGGATTCAAGCATACCACATATCAAAACGAAGCTCGTAACATGAACTATCTAAACATGGTAATGTTCAGTTCATGGAAGTGAGTGTTAGGGTGCAAAAGTTAAGCACAAAACAGTCTAAGGAAAATTGGGCATTACGACGGCTATAACTTAGAAATTCCCAAATTTTTACCAAATCAATTCAACATCAAACCACCACCAATCAACACCATTCCACCATCATTCAACCACAATACAAGATCATTTAACTATAGCTCAAGATCTCAACTTATTCCTCTAAACCAAGTCAAAATGTGACCAAGAACATCAAATCCAACAAGTATCACTCCTAACTCCAAAATCAACAAAACCACTTACTAAACAAAGCTCTAAACATGAGTACACATCCATTACACTAACCCATCATCTAAACATTATGAAATCCAAACCAACAAAACTTAAGACTAAGGGTTTGAGAAGTTATACCTTCCTTGGAGAGTGGAGAATCACTTAGGAAGCCTCAAATAACCACTAACTATCTCTACTAAGCTTGGATCTTGAAGAAAACATAAGAAAACACAAAGTTAGTTTCTTGAAAACACTATTCACCAAGAACTTTGATGAATTGATTAGCTATGTTAAACATGGAATCTTGAGCTTAAACTCATGGCTCATCTAGGTTGTGAATTATGGAAGCTAAAGAAACAAACCTCTTGAATTATGATTAAGTGGAGCTTGGGTTTTGGAATTTTCTTCCTTGTTTTTCTTCAAAAAGCCGAGGCAAAAAGATGGGGGGAGAAGAAAATGTGTTTGTTTTGGTTGCTTTTGATTTTTATGATTAATTGAATTGTTACCATGGTAAATTTTGTGTGGCTTATAATCAACCAACAATTCCTTCCCATTGTGTCATGCTTATGTCATCCTCTTATATCATCTTCCCACACTTGTCTTCCTCTTGTTGGTGTGATGACATCATCATCACTAACCTCTTTGATTAACTGCTAATTACTTGGCTAATGATCGCTGATCTGTTATACGGTTCGCTTAACTTTCGTTCTCGTTTATCGTTTGAGGGATCATACCCAGGATCTTATTACTTGGGTTCCCTTAAACTTTCTCAATACATTATATTCCTTTTATGATCCTCTCTTATAATCCTTGAATTTAAATCCTTTTTTATCCTGTTACCTTATACTCAATTTTTTCGGTATCTGGTGGATTTTCGGGAAAAATCAAAGTGTTCGAATTTGGATTCTGACGATCTTTACATACACTTATATACCATATAGAGTACTAATAAGATCTCAGAATAAAAATAAAAGAACCTCTACAAAGTGTGGCATGAAAAGTTTTCTTATTCAGCATAATCAGCAAAATCACTATTCATAAGGGTTAAAAAAATTTCCAAAAATTGGGGTTATTACAGTCTCCCCTCCTTAAAAGGATTCCGTCCCGGAATCAGATAGAAAATGAATAGGGATACTCTCTTAGCATTGCACTTTCTAACTCTAAAGTAAATTTTCCCACATTGTTGTTCTACCATCAAACTCTGACTAGTTTGATAACCCTTCTCCTAAGCACTTGTCCCTTTTTCAATCTATAACCCTTCCTGGTTGCTCCATATAGGTTACATCTGGTTGTATGTCTATGCGCTCATATGCCCCTATTTGTCTGGCATCTGAATTACACTTCCTTAACATTGATACGTGGAACACGTTATGAACTTGCTACATGTTCGGGGGTAGGGCTAGCTCATATGCTAATTTCCCTATACGTCTTAGTATATCCAAGGGTCCAACAATTCGTGGGCTTAGCTTTCCTTTCTTTCCGAACCTCATCCATCCTTTCCAAGGGAATACCTATAATAACACTAGGTCCCCTACTTCCTATTCTTTGTCCTTTCGTGTCAAATCAACATACTTCTTATGTCCATCTTGGGCTACTACCAGCTGTCCTCTGATTAAATCTATTATATCCTTGGTCCTTTGGACCACTGCTGGTCCGAGCATCTTGCGCTTTGCAACATCATCCTAACATAAGGGAGATCGACATTGTGTTCTCTCAAGGATCTCATAAGGCGATATCTCGATACTTACATACGGTCTATTATCGTAAGAAAACTCAATCCGCGTTAAGTGATCATTCCAATTTCTTTCAAGTCTATTGCACAGACTCTCATCATAGCTTCTAGCACTATAGCTTTTGCTTCTCAATACTCCTTCTTTTCTCATTCGTAGTCATTACTATCTTCCGTACATAATACTATACTGGTTACACTTTTGCTCGTTAGTATTCTATAACCTTTTTAATAACCACGTCAACTTTAGTATCACGAATGCATTTCCATTCCGAATACCACCATACTTGGTACCACTTCATCTCTAGCTGCCTCCATCTTCGAAAGCTTGGTCCTTCGCATAGAAGTAAAAGAATTTATTGAGAGATCACTATGATCATGAACACTTGTTCTATTGCATAGTTAGTACAGAAGGTGGCCATCCTTTAGTACTTGACAAGCAATTAAACAACATGTGGTATCCTACTAGGCTTCTATCACACAGATAGATAGTCATTCAGCAATACCTCCCCTTCTGGAAGGGTTGTTCTTCTCAGCTTATACAAAATGAAAAGGAGAGAAAATAACGAATTGAAGAGAATTGTATATGAAAAAAATACTGCCACAAATATCTGGCTTGGAGTCTACCTCTGAACTATAGAGGTTTGTCATAGGAGAACAAAACATATGTATCTGCATCAATATCCAGTATTATCGTATCGCATTTCACATGCTTAAATATGTTTGCTATTCCGTCCATCATTCTATGGACCCATGCTCTTCCCCGAGCTAATACACAATCACCTTTGAAACTCCCTCGACATCGAAAATCGAATCTGGGATCTCATTCTAGACATCATCATTACTAGAATTCTATGCTTGCACCGCAACCTTCCTTGTATAGTAATACGACTCTCTATTGATAAGAAAGAATAAGTATTCAATAGGTAGATAATCTACTCAATTAGTCTATCAACGATAACTTATACACCACCACGACCCGATTAGTGGTACTTAATCTCAACATCCATTCTAATACAACTCTTACGGTTGTAATCAACTCATTACTCGCAGAATCATTGATGCATTACTATGGTCCATCGCTGACCTACTGTAGTCATTCGCTTTCCTCGGAATCTTAATATCTAATCATACGGAGTCTATATCTGCCGTATCAAAATCTTTTAAGGAGTTAACATAATCACCATTCATGATTCATGAAGAACACTCCAGATCCTGACGTACATTCATGACATGAAGCAGATAAAATTGCAGAAGAGTTTCAATCAAAGCAACGATAGCAGGTTAATACCATTCTTAATCATATGTCTTTATTAGGAGACATAAATCTCAAAGGTTCATTTAGACCTTTCGTAACATGGTACTGGCTTATCTCAAGATATGACCTTATAAGATAGATAGCCCGCTCACGGCGATTACATAAATTAAATATTTACCAAACTACTATCACGGTTGAGTATCGCACAATTATCGGAAGGAATGTCAATCTTCCAAACCATAATACAACCTTCACGGCTTCAATCATCATCACTGTATTCCTCTGGCACGAGCGCCTATAATTATCCTCTTACATTTAAAGTGTCGGCCACCTCTTTGGCCTTTCCTGATAGTAAAATTTCCTTACAATCAATCTCTTTTAAATGACCTTCAACTAAATTTTCTACCTCATTTCCAATCACTGCTTGTGTGAAAATGCTCTTCCTTACGCTTTAGTAAAAAAAATATATCACCATTTTTCCATAAGTTATTGCCTCGGACTTTTAGAGGTTAACATTGTCACGACTAACTCTCGATCATACTTCAGACGTCTCTTATCTTGGGTCCTACTTGTTTTCACCAATCCCGACCCTCATTGGATCGACCTATAATTTCTTATGGTTCAACACGTGCCCCACCTGGCATTATTATAATTATGTCATATTTCCTTTATCAGAATTTCTATGCTTGAGAACTTTGAATACTACCTTTCTCCTTGTAAAATCTCTAAGGTTATCCTTAAATCCTTCATCAGGTACACCCTAGGTACAGGGCATATCAAGATACCATTTACTAAAACTAGAACCATTGTTTAAGTACTTCTGAAAAATTTCTCTACTGATCTTTAAAGGTTGTTGTTACCTTAGTCCTTCGTTCCATACTACCCAACTCATAATGTCCCTATTAAAGGTGAAATGCCATCCTTTATGCATCCCCCATGGTTCATCTTAAGTTATCGAAGTTATATCCTTAATTCCACCTTTAAAAAAGGTACTTGCATCCTTCCATGGATAAATCAAGTCATATATCTTTGATAGATTATCTTATTCAATCATTCCCACCTCGATAGTCTATCCCAATTTCACAATAGCATCCTTATTCAAACTGAGGTCAACCCTTATGGCCTTCAAAAGATAACAATGGTTACCCGCTTTTCTTTCCTAATTTGGTAATGACAACAGGGATGTTCTGGAAGATATTGGTCATGTTCAACGTGAACTTCTTCTTAATAATTCCTCATTTACTTTTGTTGTTTATCTCAAAAGTCATCTTAATGTTGGGATATCTTTCATACCTGGCGTCTTCCTTTCTGGGTATCATGCCCCCGGTCTTACACTTCACATTCTTGAAGGTCACTTCCTTCATTCAATTTTCCTAATTTCTAACTTTCTTGTCTCCTCAGTCTATCCGCGTCTCATTATTTATCCTTCAAATTATCTCAAGGTTTCCTCGAATCCTCCCAACTTACAGGGGATAAACTATATGTATCTCTTATGCCTTCAACCATCAACTTTAACTCATGGTGAATCACCCTCATCCTGACGATTACATACTTTTCTATTTCTATTGCTACGAGTCTTTAGGGTTTCCTCATACCCAACTCCCTTATCATTCCTCAAACTCTATTGTCTTTATTTTCCTTTCCACTTCAGTTTCTTTTTATTTTCTTTTCTATTATAATCATTTCATGCACCCACTAATCATTGACTTCAAATATCACGTCGTTCTGGGATTCTTGTCAACAGAACGAATCTTGACAACTTCTACAACTTAGCTTCATAATTCATCATACTCGTCCGCCTTTGTTCTGGCTCTAAAGCTTTTACACTATCTCCATAACCTTGTGAATTACTTTCCCAAAAACAATTGACTGAACTTTAATCAGTTTATTCTAACCTCTGGCTCCGTGCCTTTCTTGGTCTTTCACCAGCGGGTGGCCTCTCTCTTAGGGGGGTAAGTGACAAAAACAGTCTTTTGTGCTTCGTCAATCATTTAGAATCTCAAATGATTCCTATATTTCCTTTAGCCAGGCTCTTGCCTCGACTGGGTCAACCTGTTCCTTGGAACTCTGAGAGCTTAGCGATTTAAAGGTCATGAAAGAATTTCCTACCGCATTGTTTCCTCAAGGTGGTGGTTGGGAATAAAAGTATAAGTTTTGTTTAGGCAGGTCCATGAATTGCCCCCATAGGAGTACCGTCCTAGTTCTCCCTATCTTGCTCGACTTCTGTTTTCTCAGTATGAAATATTTTCTCCTCCTCCCCATAATCGGGGTCATCCTACATGTTTTAAATCCTCATTTTCCACTTCATTATGTTATGGGTTCCTTCTATCTTGATGGCGTCCTCCCTGACTATCACATTCAGGGTTTGCCCTAAATCTTATTCCTCGAATTATGACTTTCATCTAAGATCCCGTCCTTAAGCTCTTGAACATTGAAACCCAATTTTTGTCGGAATACCTCATTATTCCCTTAATCTTTCTCGGTATTAATCTCTTTTCCAGTCATTGACTCCCTGCCTTCATTCATTACTCTTTTTTTTGGCACAATCTAATCTTTTTCCAATAACTCGGGCTGCATTACAATCTCAAATAGCTTTTCGGTACCGGCTCCGGTTGCGTTCACTCCTATTTCCATTTCCTCAAAATTTCTTATCAACTCTCTCAAAGACATTATCATCTTGAGTCTCTCCTTTACACTAAGGGCATTAGCCACCATTTTGGCTTTCCCTGGATGATAAAGAATCTCATAATCGTAATCCTTGATTAGCTCTAACCAGCTCCTCTGGTGCATGTTGAGCTCTTTCTGCGTGAAAATGTACTAGAGCACTTATGGCTTAGGTAAATCTCGCACTTCTCTCCATACAAGTAGTGCCTCAAATCTTTTAGGGTAAAACTATTGCCACGAGCCCAAGCTCATGGGTGGGGACATCGAATTTTATATTCCCTTAATTGTCTTGACGCGTACGTGATTACCTTACCGTGTTGCATAAGCACGCACCCTAATCCCTTGTGCGAAGCATCACTATAAATCATAAAATCTCCTTTTTCCCTCCGGCAACGCCAACACAGGGGCCGTCACCAATCTTTGCTTTAGTTTTTAAAAGCTTTTCTCGCATTTCTCTGTCCATTCAAACTTCTCAGTCTTACGAGTAAGCCGCGTTAAAGGGGCTACTATCTTTACAAACTTGAACGAACCTCTGGTAGTGACCGGCCAATCCTACCTCTGGTAGTTTCCTTAACCATGGTCATCAATTCCTTAGTGGTCCGTTATTCATTCTTGTCAGGATCCTCCACGGGATTCTTCTCAGCAACAATCCCTTCTAGGACAACATCCTCAACCGCTACATCCTCAATATGATCATCATCCGATCCCGCGTTAGGACACTCTATCAGATCCATAATCTGATCTCCAATAAGTAATAAAACATCATCGCGTTGTTGCTCCTCAACCTCATGGTTCGGAGTCCCTCTACCATATACGATAACGAACTACGCTTCTATCACGATATTTATAAGGGTTCCCACAAGGGTTTTAACTGTCAGTACTACGTTAGGTAGTCCGACTATGAACTTGTCAAGAGTTCTTATTATCTTAGTGATCTTATTATTTTAACGTCACATCGTCTCTGAGGTTTATAACGCTTAGCTCTGATACTATTTCTGTAACACCCCCAAATCCGGGGTCGGGGATCCGGGTTGTCACGAGTTCCATTTTCCTCAATAACACCCAATCTTAATAAACAATCAACTACTCCGTACTGTGACCCCACAATAAACACACACACCACAAGTTATAGTCTCAGAGATGAATATCCAAAAATAACACGAGTCATTTTATTCCACAATTATATGCCATTACACCTTAAAAGGGTTTCTGAATAAATTTACATTTCTTTGCCATTAATTCATAAAGATACATAAGTCTGGTACATCAAAAGTTGAAAGCCTAGCCTATTAGTAGTTCCTACCTCAGCTACAGCGACATCAACGCCTATAGGAAACTGCAGAACGTTTCCTATCCGCTCGCGAATTGGGAGCTTGGTCATGTTCATCTTGTCTATCTGATGTTGTTTGATGAAAGAAGAAAGCAAGGGTGAGCAACAAGCCCACCAAAATAATATGTATAATGATTTACAATATGTGAGCATCCTCATAGTACTCAAGAAAGTCTTGGTTAAGAAGAAATGAACCAAGTTGATATCTTAACGCGACCAAGTCGCAAAATATTCAGTATATACATATATACTTTTCAAAATCTTTGAAATACACTGCCAGGCATAATATACACAGAGTTCCAGTTTATAAATGTATAAAAATATCGTTACAAGGTGATCTCATATATATCTAACCTTGTCTCAACATTTTTCTGAAAACCTTTTTCATTCATAAGATAATCATTAACTAGATATAAGTTAAAAAGATGAAGTTACAAGATACTTCAATATACTTATATCTTTCCCAAATACTACTTGAACTACCATCGTTCAAGGTATAATCCGTTTTAAAAGTTCATCACATAGATGAGACTACAAGATAAGATTTGAATAGATTCAATCTTTGAAATATCATTATGAATAATGAAGTTACGAGATACTTCATTAAGTCCCGATATACACCTATATATATACATTTCATACACTCCTCGAAAACCTCTGTTGTGAAAATTATAAACAGAGTTGCAATATTCAATGAATTTGGAAAGGAGAAAACCTTGGCATAAACCTGATATCTTGTTGATCAGGCAAAGATACCAATACGTAACCTTTTCTACTAGTAGATGGACGAATTCCCCACTGGTCATCACCTTGCCTGCAATAGGACCTTATGTTGGACTGCCACTCAGCCACTTACGTATTTGATGGACTCCCACTAAGCCACTTACACTTTCATGGACGCCCACTGAGCCCATGTTGCTTATGCCGACTCAATAGATGGACTTACTTCCCGAACGTTGGGTAAGTAATCAATTCATTTATCAAAACAGCAACCTCGTTGCGAATATAAAATACACCACAGAGCCGGATCCCTCAGGTTTTGAGCGAGATCGTACTTCAAATAATCTTTATTTTCGATTATTCAAATAAAGATCGTACTTCGTATAAGTATACCTTTGGTTATTTATTATTCATTTGAAGTATGAGTTTGAAAACTTCTACTTCAAATTATTTATATAGAGATTATCCTTATAGGAATATTATTTAAATAATAATATTCAGATATTTTCTAATATATCGGGACTGATTTATTTCATTAAATCAGCATTACTCCAAACATTCTTAAAAATGTTTTCAAGACTTCAAAATGATTTTAAAAGTTAGAGTGGATCCCGAACTCATTTTTATATTTAAGATCTTCCTTTCAAAGGGGATTTAAATACTTGCTCAAAACCTGAGGGATTCGGCTCTATGGTGTATTTTATATTCGCAACGAGGTTGTTGTTTTGATAAATGAATTGATTACTTACCCAACGTTCGGGATGTAAGTCCATCTATTGAGTCGGCATAAGCAACATGGGCTCAGTGGGCGTCCATGAAAGTGTAAGTGGCTCAGTGGGAGTCCATCAAATGTGTAAGTGGCTGAGTGGCAGTCCAGCATAAGGTCCTATTGCGGCCAGGGTGATGACCAGTGGGGAATTCGTCCATCTACTAGTAGAAAAAGTTACTTATTGGTATATTTTCCTGATCAGCAAGATATCAGGTTTATTCCAAGGTTTTCTCCTTTCCAAATTCATTGGATATTGTAACTCTGTTTATAATTTTCATAACAGAGGTTTTCAAGGAGTGTATGAAATGTATATATATATGTGTATATATATATCGGGACTTAATGAAGTATCTCGTAACTTCATTATTTATAATGATATTTCAAGGATTGAATCTATTCAAATCTTATCTTGTAGTCTCATCTATGTGATGAACTTTTTGAAACGGATTATACCTTGAACGGTTGTAGTTCAAGTAGTATTCAGAAAAGATATAAGTATATTGGAGTATCTTGTAACTTCATCTTTTCAACTTATATCTAGTAAATGATTATCTTATGCATGACAAAGATTTTCAGAAAAACGTTGAGACAAGGTTAGATATATGAGATCACCTTGCAACGATATTTTATACAGTTATAAACTGGAACTCTGTGTATATTATACATGTCAGAGGATTTCAAACATTTCGAAAAGTATATAAACATATATACTAAATATTTTGCGACTCGGTCGCATTAAGAGGTCAAACTTGGTTCATTTCTTCTTGACCAAGACTTTCATGAGTACTATGAGAATGCTCATATATTGTTAATCATTATACATATTATTTTGGTGGGCTTGTTGCTCACCCTTTCTTTCTTCTTTCATCACACAACATCAGATAGACAAGATGAACAGGACCAAGCTCCCAATTCGCGAGCGGATAGGCGTTCCGCAGTTTCCTATAGGCGTTGATGTCGCTGTAGCTGAGGTAGGAACTACCAATAGATTAGGCTTTCAACTTTTGATGTACCAGAGTTATGTATCTTTATGAATTGTAATAATGGCAAAGAAATGTAAATTTATTTAGAAACCCTTTTAAGGTGTATTGGCATATAATTGTGGAATAAAATGACTCGTGTTATTTTTTTGGATATTCATCTCTAAGACTATAACTTGTGGTGTGTATGTTTATTGTGGGGTCACAGTACGGAGTAGTTGATTGTTTATTAAGATTGGGTGTTATTAAGGGAAATGGAACTCGTGACAACCCGGATCCCCGACCCCGAATTTGGGGGTGTTACAACGATCTTTATTTGAATAATCGAAAATAAGTTTGATTATCGAAACATTATTCTTTAATAAAATAAAGAATATTATTTAGTAAATAAGCGGAGTCATAAGTCCTCGAATGAATATTCAAAATAATATTCATTAAATAGAATAAACAAAGTCATAAGTCCTCGAATGAATATTCAAGATAATATTCATTAATAAAAATAAAGTTATCGAATAAACCTTATTTGATTAATAGTTTTGAAAACTATATATATATATAAATATATATAATATACACGGGAACATCGACTCCCTGTTTTAGAAAATGTTCGCCTTTGGGTCCCCTATACTAAGGGTATACGCAACTACTGCTTATCTCTAGCATAGGTATTATGCAATTATAAGTGTAATAACCCCAAAAATTTTGGACTTTTTGTAAACCTTATGAATATTGATTTTGCTGATTATGCTGAATAAGAAAACTTTTCATGCCACACAATGTAGCAGTTCTTTTATGGATATTCTGAGGTCTTATTAGTACTCTATATGGTATATAAGTGTATGTAAAGATCGTCAGAATCCAAATCCGAACACTTTGATTTTTACCGAAAATCCACCAGATACCGAAAGAATTGAGTATAAGGTAACATGATAAAAAGGATTTAAATTCAAGGATTTTTTAGAGAGGATCATAAAAGGAATATAAAATATTGAGAAAGGTTTAGGGGAACCTAAGTAATAAGATCCAAGGTATGATCCCTCAAACGATAAACGAGAACGAAATTTAAGCGAACCGTATAACAGATAAGCGGTCATTAGCCAAGTAATTAGGGGTTAATCAAAGTGGTTAGTGGATGATGATGTCATCACACCAACAAGAAGAAGACAAGTGTAGGAGGATGATATGAGAAAGATGACATAGGCATGGTGACATAAGCATGACAAATGGAGGGATTGGTTGGTTGATTGTGAGCCACACAATTTTTACCATGGTAACAATCTAATTAACAACAAAAGGAAGTAACCAAGCTAAACACCACACAAATCATTTAATCAAACTAGAAACATTTTTACTTCACTTTTTCTTCCCTTGCTCTTGGCCAAAACCAGAGCAGCAACTTAAAACTACCATATCTTTTTCAATACTCACTCAAATTTGTGTTCTATAGCTTGTTGGAAAGGTATTGAGATGGCCTACAACTCTTGTTTACAAGTCTAGTCCAAATAAGCATGGTAAGACCCTCATTTTTATAGTTCTTTAAATCGGACTTTTAGAAACTTCAAAACCTAACTTTGTGTTCTTGATTTCTTTGGAAAGATCAAGCTTGTAGGAGGTTAGATTAAGGCTCCCTAAGGCTTCCTAGCAACTTAACACCTACCAAGGAAGGTATCAACTTCAAACCCTAGCTTTGATTTTATGATTCCATTAAGTTTTATTGAAGCATTGTTAGTATTAAGGCTTGATATTCGATTATAAGTAGTTTTGATGGATTTGTATTGGTTTTGAATATTGGGTCTTTGATTGGTTGGATAAATTGGTAAAACTTGGAGTTGGGGACTGAGTTTGTAGTATAATGGTTGAATATTGTTGTATTGGTGGTTGTGAGTGAATTGATGATAATTTAGAGTGTTAATTAAATTGGAAATCACGTAAACATAAACGTCATAATACCCGATTTTCCTTAACTGTTCTGTTCTTAACTTTAGGACCCGTGAACTCACTGAAAGATTCTAACCTTTGCCATGTTTAGATAGTTCATGTTACGAGCTTCGTTTTGATATGTGGTTTGCTCGAATCCGATGCACGGTTTAGGAGAAACGGCCGTTTTAAGTAACGGCCTTTCGCGAACGAACCATTACCCCTCGCCTTACTTTGAAACCTTGGTTAAGGCCCTTAAATGACTAATTGGAGTATGAAACAATTATGTAAAGTGGATTAGGCAGTTGGTAGGGTACTCGCGAAAGAATTGCCTTAAAATTCTTAATAGTTAATTTATTAAAAATGGTGGAGCCGAGGGTACTCGAACGACTTATGTGATTCGTTAGGCGTAGAAGTGACCATAAGCGAACGTTAGGGTTCAATTGGTTAAAGTCTAGTTTCTTAAGCGACCGGGTTTTAATTCCGACTTATGTTGTTGTTCATAGGTTATCGTACCCACTCTAAGCTTAAGTCTATCCGGGAACACTCATGCAAGTTTTCTGCCCGTTATACTGTTGTTGTGATGTTAATATATGTATATGCATTATCTTGTGATAAGTGCATGATTGTTATTAGCAAATTTTGTGATATATTGGAGCATGCTGATATGGTATATATGCATGTCTATTTCGTAATCTTGATATCTAATTGTTGATTCAAATGCTTATAAGTTGCATAATACCTATGCTAGAGATAAGCAGTAGTTGCGTATACCCTGAGTATAGGGGACCCAAAGGTGAACATTTTCTAAACCGGGAGTCGATGTTCCCGAGCATAATATATATATATATTAATATATATATATATATTGATATAGTTTTCAAACTATTAATCGAATAAGGTTATTCGATAACTTTATTTTATTTAATGAATATTATTTTAAATATTCATTCGAGGACTTATGACTCCGCTTACTTTATTTAATGAATATTATTTTGAATATTCATTCGAGGACTTATGACTCCGTTTATTTTATTTAATGAATATTATTTTGAATATTCATTCAGGACTTATGACTCCGCTTATTTTGTTAAATATATTCTTTATTTATTAAAGAATAATATTTCGATAATCACACTTATTTTGATTAATCAAATAAAGATCGTACTTTCGTATAAGTATATCTTTGGTTATTTATTATTCATTTCAAGTATGAGTTTTAAAACTTCTACTTCAATTATTTTTATAGAGATT